>NC_091989.1:144773954-144781454 GCF_044704955.1 Pristiophorus japonicus
AACAAAAGGAACAATCTTTTAAATAATAGTGAACAATTTATTTTTCTCCATGTTGCAATTAATACTAGTTATTATAGGACCTTTTCTGTGCCCACTAAAGAAGCTGTGTAAGTACACAACATCAGTAACGTCTCTGGTGCGATAAGAGGCCACTTAAAGTTGTAATATTATCAAAATAAAGGGTTTCTGGTAAGAATACGACAACGATTGAGCTGTCAGTATGACTGTGATAACTTTGCTGCGATAAGTACACTTTAATATTAAACTGAACGAATATTACAGTAATTGATTACTGTGATGTACTCCCACACAGCTTATGGAAACACACAGAATTCCACTGACATAACTATATAATGCAACTAGAATTTACACAACGAAGAGTGTTTGCCTTTGACATTCCAGTTTCATGGTTATTATGATCAAAAGAAAGGAATCTTCAAAAGCACTTCAAATAACCATTAATTCAAATATTTTAGCATGAGTGTTCTGTAATCAAGTATCATGTTTCAGGGTTATTTTTCTCACAATATTCCTGTGGTAAACAAAGAACTTCTACTATTTGCCAAACAACAAAAACTGGTTGGGCTCCACTCCCATATGGGACAAATTTCAAAATCAGTTTAATAGATGAAGGCCCTAGTCATTTCAGTGGTACTTCATGCAGAAGCAAAAATTACAGCAAAGTTCAGCTTCGAGTTTCTGGGAAAGGACATGGCAAAACAGATGATCTCCGTGGCTCCTGTTTCCTGATATCCCAGCATTCAAGATCTACATGTAATAACTGCATAAAACTTCAGCAATAATTCTCCACTAACATTTCTGAACTGCCAAACAATCTTCATTTTAATCATAGAACACTGCAAATTGAGAAGCCTGTTGTCATCTCCAGAATTAAACCTTTTAATATTCAGCACTAAATATTTGTCTTAAAATGGAGTTGTTATATGATAGTGTGCAGGTTTTGAACATGTACAGATCTCAGGGGGTTAAAAAGATGCAGTGATAATTCTGTATCTATAAGATTCTCTAAAATGGGATGCAGGTTTGGCCTTGACAATACTCAAAAGTATAAAGAAACAGACCATGATTTTGTAAATGGTGAAGGTAGTTGATCAGGAGGATGGGTTTGTAGAGTGGCTACTGAAAGGTAAATCTTCATCTGACAAGACAAATTTCTGAATAAAACCATTTAGAACTAATGCAACATTTTTAATTAACATGAAAATATTAAAGTGAATCAAGGAACCGTTAGCTGCTGCAAGATCATTGGATAGTTCAGAGGGGTAGTTAACCCCTTGAGAACTAGACGATTATTTTCTCCTCCAAAGCTAAAAATAAATGAGATCTTTCAATTTATTGAGGAATAAAACTGGAAACATAGCAGTATCAACTGGCACGTCCGGATTTCGAATGTCACATTACAATATTCAGCATTCCAAAGTTACGGAAGATTCTTTGGCTGATACAATACACTGCATTATGAATCCTGAAAATGAAATTCAGCACTTCATAGGTTATCACTGATTTCTTGAATTCTGATCAGCATTCAATGAACAAAATGTTTTAGAAATTGGACATCTCACAGGGACAAAATGTAATTTTTCTTTGGGTATCCATGTTGAATATCTGCTGGAAGGTAGACTGAAATCTACTGCTCACGTACGGTACAATTAAGAACAGTTTGTCATTGACGTGATACAGTTTGACAATATCAAATGTGTTATTACTGCTACTGGTATTCATCAACAGTCCTATATATTTTGAGGATTTTATTACACGGTTTAAACTAGCTCCAGTTTATTATATTGTATACATTATTTTTCAACATGGGGCGCATGTTTACTTTAACAGAAGAAAAAATATTGGAACTTAATTTTCCTGTTTCAGTTTTGCAGAGACAATAATAAGGGAATTTTAGCTGGGTTATAAAACACAGGCATATTGTTTAGCTCATATTGTAACATGATAATAGAATATAAGATCATTGTACGCTAATGTGTTTGGGACCGATGATGAATCATGCTGTGCTTGTTCTGTTATATAGCTATGGTCACAAACCACATTACTGAATGAAAATCTTATTTTTCCTCACACATGCACACTACCCTTTTCTCCCCCAATGCTCACATTTTATATAGGAATTATTTTTTTAAATGTTATTATAACATATAAAACAAGAAGTGACTCAAAATGCTTCACATTACCACTTATAACTCCTGTTTATTTTCACAAATTTGAGTTTGAGAACAGGAATTTGAATTAACCCAATTAGCTTTTGTCTGGAATATGATTTCCAGCTGGTTCCCTTCATTGGAAGAAACAACAGGTAGGGCTGCACCAGACCACTATGTTGGTGAGTGAATATTGATTATTGAAATGATTGATTCAATATTTAGATACATTAAACCACCATTAAAGTGGTCTGACTTCCTGATTAAATGTGCATGCTATGTCCTGTACAGTAACCACATCAACGTCACTCCCATTGAACTCCTAACTTGTTTGGATCAGGTTACTCAGCTAGTACATGTGTAGCCAGCTAATAAAGTGGAGTGGGAGGGGGGTAATTCTGTTATTGCAGTATCATCACAAGGCCTCACAGGGCAGCAGATCTGATTGGCCAAATCAAATGTCTGTACAGTCCCATGCTATCCTCGCCCAAACGAGCTGCTTGATGACAAGCTGGTTATCCAATTATTTAAATTTCTGTCATTAAAACACGTTAAGTAATTATAATCGATTTATCAGCACAGCGCAGCCAAACTACAATACTTCTATTTAGCAAACAGTTAGTATAGAATATTTTAAATTGAAATTGAGCAAAAGTCGCCTTAGTGCAACTACCATCAGAGATTCCCGATTTCATCACACTTATCAAGGCAGGCATTTTTTTTTTAAATACATGCAATTCTAGTTATAAAAATAGTGTATTTAGCATACTGCATTTTATTGTACTATTTAACACACTATCTTTTTACTTAAATTGTTGTATCGTGTCTCAGCTGCATTTCAAGTGTGAGCCAATCAAAAGTAGAATCAATGTTAAAATGCACGTAGATGAGAAGTTAACAGGAAGTGAACTGATCAAACTAAGCAAATTCACATGGAGGGCAATCATACTCAAAATGTTTTCCACAGCAAAAAAATTATTATTTTCAAAGAAAGAGAACAGTATCATTCTATGGCCCAACTGTATAAAGAATGAAACTCCCCGCACCCCCCAAAACTGTATAGCATTATTTACAATTCCTAATGATTCACCGTTTAATAATAATTCAATGGGCCAGAAATTGCTGTCAAAATAACAGTGAGGCTAATCGCGCACGCCACTATTTATGCGCAAATGCTACAGCAACTTCAGGCGAGGGGCAGATATGCTGTTAAACTCAAATAGCCCAAAGTTGCTGTCTGAGAGTTCCGCTTCCGTTAGCTTCCGAAAATGGCATTTCGCTGTCTACCTCACAATTGAAATGCATTGACACTGTGAAGTTGCTGTATTTGTGCAGTAGATACGAACTAAACGCACCACAAAATGTTAAGTCTGATACATTTGAAGTCTAAGTACCCTTTAAATGACGTGGTAAGTGTTAGTTACCGCCAGTCAATTTCTCTGGCACAGCAAATTAACTATTATAAATGTAGAGACTCAATACTTCAGATTTTAATTGTTGGGGAGATTTTAAAAGTGTAAAAAAAATTTTTAACTTATCCTTTCTGGCTCTTTTTTCTCTCTCACTTAATTCAATCTTTCTTTCCCTCTACTTATTTCTCTTTCTATACCTGATTTGACATTGAATTCACCCACTCGAGCTTACGCTTCCTTCTTAGTCCTTGCGCTATTAATTTCACGATCCTTCAATCTGATTGGTTAAGGGGATACAGAGTTGCTTTCCCTGTTCACTCAGGTCTCAGATGCCCAGTTTCCTTCGCTGTGACATTAACAGTTCGCACTTTCAGCAACTTGCTACGCAAGTAAAATTAAAAACCTAAATGTGAAAAGGCAAGTCTAACTAACGGATGATGCCTGGCACAGCAAATTATGGTCCAATCGCTTTTTGCTGTAGTGTTCTAAGATACTGTACTTCACTATGTCACAAACTGGTAAAATGGAAAGGAGATATGTTCTAATGGCTTTTCTGGTGCCGAGAGAACGTACAGAGCTAACATTCCGAATGTTTCTGGGAGCATGGCTGAAAACTTCAGGTTAGTGGCTTTCATCCAGCTTCCATGTTTGAGTGTATACAGGAAGGTCAAAAACTACAGCATAAAGTTGCTTGGATTTTAACTACTGTAAAAGTGGACAGCATACAGCTCAAAGAAGCATGCAGCCAAGGCATACACAACACTGCAGACTTCTGATGGAAAGTTGCAATTCCCTGTCAGATCTTTCAAGCAAACAGCACTAATTTCTTTAGCTCTTGCTCAGACTTTTCTCTGGAATGAGCCATGAATGCCAAATCATTTTTTTATTAATTAAAAACTATGCACAACAGAGTACATATTTTATCAGCCCTCAGCTGCTTAAGTGTCTAGAAAAGACCGGCCGTTTTTTTTTTCAAGCAATCCAGAGCAAGTACTTGCAAGGGTCATATCTTTTTAATTATCTTTTCTTGCTTTGATTAATTATTCTGTCTGACAATAGCGTGTTTCTAATGCTATTCACCTGCCTTTGATGATTGACAACTTTTCTGTCTGATTCAAAGCAAACAGCTGCTGCCATGATTGCCTAGCAACCAGGATGTGATGGATGAGCCCTAAAGATGGATGGCTACAATAAATCATGTCTCCCGACTATAAAACAGAAAAAAAGACAAGAATAAAACAAACCAAAACAAAAGTACATTTCATTTTGCTTCTTAAACTTTGTTCAGTCTTTAATTGCACCTGAAATGGACTTGATGCCCGCTGATGGCAAAGTTTGCAAATGAACAGAAAGGTACAGCACTCCCTCCCCACCCACCCCCAACCCCCAACCACCCCCCCCCCCCCGACACCGCACGCCACTCCCCCACCCCTCCCATTCTAAAATGTGTGTAAAACAAGATTTCTCCCATTGCTGCATTGGAGCCATTATAAAATAAAGATTTTTGAAAATAAACTGTTGGTATTAAATAGGTATTTGAACTTCAGCCTCAGTATCGGGTGCTTAGAACCACTTTTTTCCACGTGCCATTAAGTTATCATTTATCAGCACCTCACCTCCAAGCATTGTTTTTATTCCTTTTACTTTAAAGTGATAGTGTTAGTTGCATTCTCCCCACCTATTCTGCTCTGCACAAAACTTTTCTTTCCCGACCATCTAATTAATATGAATATTCTTCTTACTAAACACAGTCTTTTTATTTCCTTACAAAAATGTGAGGCAGTCCCATAATGACCAGCTGGTATCTGGTAACAAACAACTAGAAAGCAAAGCCATCCATCAAACTGTGCACATCTAGGCCTCCATTCCGTCCCAGCTCGTCCAACTCTCAAGTTACAGCTTTACACGGCAAGTCTAAATAATATTCAAAATGATAAATGGCACCATAAGCCTGATATCCATCATCAATCTTTTTTTAAGAAACATCCATCTTCAATAATGCACGTTTGAATCATGTGAAACCAAGAGCGCCCAGATTCATTTACACAACCCCCAGCAAGCTGTGCTGCTTGACTGATACCTGTCAGCCTGTCCCCTAAGTGCAAAATCTGCTGCAAGGGTTTAGGGAGTGGGGTAGTAGATAATAACAGAGCACACAGCCTCTTCACTTACTCTTGTCAATCTCTCTCTCTTGCTCTTTCCGCCCTCTACCTTTCCCCCCCTACTCCCTCCCCTCCCATAAGCAGGCACTTCCCAAATCAGCAGTCCCTCTCCACAACTCTGTGCTAAGAGAAAAAGACAGCCTTGCACAAAACTTGGCTTTATTCCCTCCCTCGGTGTCTGGCAGGGCCCATTTGATAAATGACACATGTCATTCTGTCAGTGGAGAAGGGTGGGTCAGTGATATATGACTCTGCTGAAAAGGAAATCGACTGTTTGGCATGGTGTAGCTATTCTCCACCAGGATTTGGTTTCAGAACTCTGAAAATGAAATCTACCATGTTTCACGTGCAGTTAGGGCAAGCTGACATGCGACCCGAGGAGCTCTTCCTCTCTGCCCTTCAATTTTTTGTAAAATTGCTCCTCTGACGGAAACCACAAAAAAGGGCCTCCATCAAACTCCTCGACAGTTACAATTAGAGTAGCAATACGTAAACAAGTTCCAGTCCCAGCAGCTTCTTAAAGTGCAGGCTCCAAACCCCACACACAACTGAGATAAAAATGAGCATGTTTGAATAAGTACTTCCCACAGCTTGACATCTGCAGGGTAAATTTTTAAGAAAAAAAACATTTGAGACAGGCGTGAGCAGTTCTCTTTCCCCCCAACCCCCCCACCCCCTTTCATTAGCTCACTGGCAGGGTGGCACTTCTGAACCTCATTACTGAAAGAGGATTTATGAAGCTGAACCCAATGGCAAAGAAAAGGCATCTGTCAATAATTGCAGGGAGCTGCACTCACAGCTCAAGAAGCTTTGAAATCTCATTAAGTATGCAGTTATCAGGCATAAAGATCAAAAACATTACTCAACTCAGACAGAATCTTATGGAAGAACATTAATTAGCAACAGGCCTACAGTACAAAAACAGACTTCCACTAACACCTGCCCAGCCCACTAACCAGTAACACCCCCTCCCTTCATAAAATAATTCCCAGCATCTGAGACTGATCAACTACATGAAACAGGGGGAAAAAAATTCAGTTGAGACAGTCTTGGCGGTGAAGAGAGAAAAGGAAGAGGCTGTCAAAGTTGAGAAGGATGTCAGCACTGGCCCTGATTACAGGGGCCTGTACAGTTCCCAGGCCTTTCATCATCTCTGCCATCAAAAACAGAGTCTGTGTCACAGATGGATGACTGATGGCTGCCAGTCTTAACTGACCTAGCCAAGCCTCCTGGGCCCCTGCTGAGATCTGGCCCTCGAGCAACAGGCTTGATCTAGCAGGAAAAAACTCTAGGCACAGAGCCCAAGCCTGGAGATACATAAAACAACACCCTGCTTCTTTTAAAAAAAATCACACAATTGGATTTTTCTTTGCTCAGAACTATTAATCTAAACTTTTTGTTCAATGATTTAAAAATGGCTATGAAGAAAAGTTGATCACTGCTGTAATCCAGGTACTGACTCCCATATCAAGTATATGTATATAATAGTCATAAAAGAGGGACTGATGTGCTTTTGTTCCACAGCTGCTACTTGACACTATAGATGACAACAAAAGGATCTAGAAATGTTCAAGACTGAGATCGACAGATTTGTATTCAGTAAGGGCATCAAGGTATATGGATCAAAGGCAGGTAAATGGAGCTGAGGTACAGATCAGCCTACTCCTGTTCCTATGATCACAGTTCTATGCTTTTCAGGTGAACAGCCCCCCATATGGTAACATCAGGGGTTCCTCTGCACTGTATATTCAAGCC
>NC_091989.1:144786454-144978954 GCF_044704955.1 Pristiophorus japonicus
TGTGTTTGCCTAAATGCCTTTCAGGAACCTCCATTTAGACAGGGGATCGATTGGGTTGGAGCTCGATTGCGCGGCCCTTACGGAAATGAACATCAGAAGAAGGGGACGGACTCGAACTGTGTTCAAGTGCTTTGGAGAACATGGATCAGCAAATGCCAAACAGTTTCTTGGCTGCCAATTGCACTTTTTTTCTTTCTTGGCAGATAGGTATTTAATGACAGCCAGAGCAGATCAGGGGCGATCTTTCTGTCCCAAACGCGTTTTTAAAGACGCCAGGCAACCAGTAGCAAATTCTTAGAGGAGTTGAGCGGGAGGAGATAAGGGCAGATCTGACTATTGACGGTAAGATCAGAAATCGCCAGTCTTCCCCATTCTTTTAAGCCCTGGAATCATTCCAAATGTCTGAAAACTGGGCAGATTTAAATATCCTGCGTCATAACTTCATGCGCGCCGTGTCGAGTTTATTTCTAATCTCTGGCTTCCCCCCCCCCCCCCCCCCCGCCCCAAGTTACTGCACCGAAATCCGCTTCACTTTCAGCTGGTGACGATGGCTAAGTTGTCTCTTTTTCAGCTTGTCACAGGATGAACATTGCAAGTCGCCGAGTCCCGGGAAGTGTGGGTGCTCCTGGAAATGACGAATTGTTTGACGAGAGAGAGAGAGAGAGGGAGAGAAAAAAAGTGGTGAGTTGTCAAATTCTGCTTCTCCTGCCAAATTTGGTCAGCTTCATCTCATCGCCAGTCGCAGGGGCTCTCCATTCAGTCCGATCTGATGCGAGAAGGAGCGATCCGACCGGCAAAAGAGGCTACCTGCATCCTACCCGGCTTGCCTTTGGGGCTGACTAAGTGACTTTCACGGAATCGAGATGGTTTTAGCCCAATCTAGACGTGCACATTCCGTTAGATCCGCCCTAACATCTGTCCGTCTAACCATTGGCGCATCCATCAGTGTCACGCTGTGTGCACACTCCAACAACGACACCAGAGCACATCAGGCACGATCTCTCAGTGTTAGACACAACACAACACAATACAATAATACGCCAACAACAAAACAGCCTGGCAATCACTGCCGCCCGATTACAAGCAACTTCATCAGCGATTTCACCCAGTTACTGACATTCACAGGCACCGTGCTCGGATAGAAAAGAGACAACTTTTCAGGTCGAACCACCATTCCAAATTGCACCACAGCCCCATCCTCAGTTGGCCCCCATCTCCGTCAAGCATGCTATATCAATCCTAATTTGTTATTTAACTCTGATTTTTCCATTGGCAACTCGATTTAAAAAAAAATAATATATCCCTGCTCAGGAGATAATGGCAACATTTTAACAGAGCGACTGTGAGGATGTGCAGTATTTGGGATGCATTTCAGTTTGGGAGTACCGTTGGAACAGAGACGGTGTGCGGGTTTATTTATTGAGGGTTATTATATTCGTGTCCCATCCAGAACAACGAATGGTGACCTAACATTTTAAAATGTAGTCCTTTCGGTGGCATTCCAGACCATTCGAAGTTGTCGAGATTTTAATGTTGCTAATGGGTGAACTGATAAACTCAAATCATTCCAGTCACAGTAATTCTGTGTGAACCCTATTCCGTACTTAAACACAGCTTGACTCCCAAGTTGCACAGAATTAAATGCAGAACTTTGGCACAAACTATATTTGTTAATTTATGCTTTAATCAATTCATTTATTTTACCCCTTTTTGCATTGGCGTGGAATGCAGACATTTATTTACCGGGACAAAAACTCTGCTATTCAAACACACCTGCCTATTAAAACAGGAGCTCGTAGAAATGTGAGTGTGTTTCGCAGAGCGCCCCTCCCCAAATGGCTAAAATACTTTATATAAATCATAAATGATGGCGCCGATAAATCATTGTTCTGTTCCAATGTGCATACTTAATGAACATCTTGTAAAATTATAAAACACGTCTTGAATTCTCTTGATTTCCGTAGTTTTCGTCCCTTGCACTATCCAGAAAGCACGACAGCGGATCGCCAAGTTCATCACATTTTTGTTAAAGTTGACCAACTTGTTTCTTTATATATTGTAAACAATATAGCGCCAACTATTCCTAATTATTTTGATAACCCAGACTTCGTTTTTAAATGTAGATTTTGTTGTTGTATTGCAGTTATTCCAGCTTCATGGATTAAAACAGTTTGCTACAGACGGTAAATACATAAAATTGCGCATTGCATACCTGTACATTGAAATCATTTATAATGACACTTTTAATTACCTATTTACTGGAGCGTTTTGATGCATACGAATTAACAATCACCCCAACACAAAGTAATCGATATAGATTACATGCCCAAATTCGATAAACAGTGTTCCTGTGTTTTTTCCTCCCTTTTTGTTAAAATACAATCTGCCTTCTGGCGTTCAATAAAACCCTCCATGTGCTAAAATGTACTGTTATATTCGGCACTAAAAATTGATTTTACTGTATGGGATATTAAAATGAACTTTTAAATTATTCCTGCAACATTCCCACCACGCGCGAAATTGACTCGACGTTGTTGGCTGTGCTTCTGTAGAATTCATACTGAAATATTTCTAATCTATTGGAATAAATAGCGTCTGGCGAGGTATCAAAGTACTAGTTCCTGTAAAAGTCAAATGTCCTGGGGCAGAGGGTATAAGGGGGATGTTGGCGGTGGGGAGGGGGGGGGGGTGCTCTCGAGCCTTTCTGTTGAAGTCCTTTGCCCTGCTTGGGCTCAGATGAATGATAGTTGTAGGTTTTATATCTTTCCACTCGTGATTGTAATCATTTGGGCGGGTTCTATGCAGTTTCTGGAGTCCTAACAATAAATCTACCAGGCAGACATTCCTGGCAAAGCAGCTTTTGTGCTCGAACCGGGCGAGAGACTCACAGTTTGATGTTGTGTGTACTGGACAGAGATTTTAGTTTGCTGAAACTCGCTCTTATTTGAGCTGATGCCTTGCAGACGATCTGACACATATCTGATCAGTTCATTTCGAGCTTTTTATGTTGCTGTAATGCCACGTTTCCGTGTTCTACGAAGACTGGTGTCTTTTCTGCTTGCTGGCTATATTTATATGGCATCCGGTAAATACATGCTCAGATCATATCCTGTTACACATCTTATTAGCAGGTCATTAGCTAAGCCCGGGGTAAAGGAATTTCATTTTAGTCAAAATGAATGCAAACACGTCAAGACAATAAACAGCACAGTGGATTGAAGTCTGTGTTGACTGTTGCGATTTGAAATGTACAGTGAAAGCCGCGTTTTTGGATTCTTTAGAAAGTCTGCGTGACGATCAGAGAATGTAGAATTACAGTTTTAACATTAAACTAATCCCCAAGGAATCTACAGGGCCCTAATGCACATCGATTTAGTCAGGTGAGGGATCGGAGCTGAGCCCAAAGTCATGTTAATCAAACACACAAGTAAAATTAAAGACAGCGGGCCGCCTTTAAAAACTTATAAAGTAATCTCTCAGTTCTTAACTAAAAATAAAATGCAATCTAGAACGCCGAGAGCTGTATTGCAGAACTAATAATTAAACACAAATCACACGAAAGCGAAGAATGGATTTCAGATCATTTTTGGTCAAATACCACCTTGCACCTTAACTCCAAGGCACACGATGAAAATGCACACTGGTGCATCTCCCTCTGATTATTCTTCATTGAGGGATCAAGGGCTAGATTTTTACTTTGTATTATTTATTTATTGCGTTCTGCACAGCTGATTGTGGCAGGGCAGGTTTGGAAGTTTTATACGAGAGTTCTCGCTTTATTACTCCATGAATGAAGCGCACCTCACACTCGCTCTTGATGCAGCGATGGACCCGAAGATGACATTGCTAAATTGCCCCATTGCCAAAAGAAAATATTATAAATGTTGCTGTCTGCCTTCTCCAACCAGACGCATTTTTGCCAGAGCAGATAATATCATTCTCTGCAAAGAGCCCACAAAGAATCCAGTTTTTTAAACATTTTAAATAATCCCTTTGATGATACGGTGCAACATCCAACAAGGATGGTAACGAACGGTATGTTAACATGAATATTTATTTAAACAATAAAAGTGCTTGATTCATAAAGCAACCCCCTTGACCAATTGCCTTTGATCTCAAAACAATGTACCAAAATTTATTACAATTTTAGACTTTCTGTTGAGCCAAGTGTTAGTTTGCAGTAACATTTTAAGCGAGTGATTTTCATTCGAAGTGCGTTAAGGTGCTGGTAAACTCTGCAGTCAAAATATCTTTTGCAGAGAAGCTTTTTAGAAACGGGCTCTACCCGCACACATTCTATTTACTTTCTGTGCTAAATATTTTCTGTTCTTTCTGAGGGCATATATTTTTCGTCATCACTTAGCAATATTCCCAGCGCAAATACACTTGTTTGTGTTCAAAATGGGAAGTTGGTTTCCAATGAAGTGGAACAAATTGAATTTAGCATCTCAGTACTCCCTCCCCACCACACCCCCCCCAAAAAAAGTGAAATTTAAACTCTCCCAGAAAGTTTACCATAGCATACGTATAGGCCATATTTTAGAATACTAGCTCTATTAAATAAGTCTTGGTGTTAAATAATTTTATGGCAAACCATTTTTTACTTAAAATAGACTTTTCTTGCAAACATCCGGAGTTGTCTGGGAGCTGCAGTTAATTTAACATAGTTTCTTTACAATTCTTTCCATTTAATTTATGTTATACATCAATGTATTTTAATAATTCTTAAAATTCTCTGCTGTTGTTTTATTGTATAGCAAACTAGCCTGTGAATATTCTCCACCAGTTCATATCTGAAAGCTGAGAGCAGCATCAGCAGGGCTACAATCACAGTTTCCCAGTGAACTGCAAACCTCCCACAACAGACTGAAAAGCCTGTGACAACATCCTAAAAAACTTAGTTGAAAAATATCCGAAGGAATTTATCCTCATCATAGCAACATAAAAATGATCTGAACCTGGGACCACAATGAGGCACCATATTGATTCTCGTCACTGTTAGTGATAAAAACATTTATTGTGATACTTGGATCAGCAGTCCGCAGTTAACCTTCCCAACACTCATATCACCTGCTGTTGAATTTATCAACCTACAACCTTACAATTTGAGCAGGTGCTGCTGTAGAGCGTCAATGGCTTCATTTATACACAAAAGGAAATTAATTTTCAAGTTAACATGTCATTATCTATGTGATCACAAGAATTCAATGTAGTACAGCTTTAGAGTGTTAGTCAAACAGCACTGAGTGCACAAGGTGAAAGAACAAACCTTCTGACTGATCATTGGCATTATCTTTGCAATGAAAGTGGCCCAATGTGATACAAGACTGTGATAAAGGGTCACAAACCGCAACAACTTGCATTTATATAGTGCCATTTTCATTGTAACATGTCTCAAGGCGCTTCACAGAAGCGTAAGCAGACCAAAAATTGACAGGTGACCAAAAGCTTGGTCAAAGAGGTCAGTTTTAAGGAATGTCTTAAAGAAGAGAGAGGTGGAGACAGAAAGATTTAGGGAACAAACTTAGCAGTGTCCTGTAGCAATCCCATTCACCTCACCGCTTCACAGATCTGCTGGGACCCATGCACCATTGCAAACACTCACATTGCAATAATTCTTAAGTCTTGGTGAAATCAACACTTTCATGGAATGAACTGGAGAGATGGTAGGTACTATGACACCATTTCCTCATACCAGTGGGAGAATTTATCAGCAGAAAGCGTGAAATGTTTAGAATCTTATTTTATAGGCACATGTATTTACAATCCCATAAATTTCTATCATAGTGTATTTATTTTCAAAGAGTGAGACATATTAAATAGATTACATTCTAAAGCCACAGAGAAAGAGTCTGACTCTAGCATGTAACATCATGAAGATCTGTGTGTTAAGCAGTAAGCTTACTGTTTGTGGGGGGAGATTTTGCACTGGCATCTACGAGCTGGCTGCATCTCTTCTTGTCTCCTGGTTAGTGAAGATCAGATATCTATAATGACACCAAACCCAGGTCATTGTCATCAAATAGCACTTTATAACGCATAACATTCTATTCTGGAAGGCAGAGACTGCAGATTGTCTATTGGAGAGTATTGTTTGTGAGGTCACACTCTGCCATTCAGAAATAATGTTAAGAACAGAATTTTAGAAATAATGTAGTTGTGCTAAAATACATATGATAACTCCTATAAGGTGAATTCTGTTCCTTCCTATCCCCCACTTACCCCCCCCCCCCAAAAAAAAAAATGTTTAACAATTCTCTGCTTCCACATTAAAGTATGTTGTGGGAAATGGGAACATTTAAATTATCTACTAAAATCTGACATGATCAATTTTCACCATGCAAGCAAGTCCTTACATATTAACATTGTGTAATAATTTCTTAACCTAAAAATCACTGTATCAGATATTATAATATTACAATTAACAGGATAATCAACAACTCTGCTACAACTTCATATAAATGAATGCAGATTCAGTCATCTGTATCTATATTATAAACTACTGAGTTATATTATTGCTTTATTACATAACATCTTTGTATGAATTACATTTATTGTTAGCTACAACCAACACACAGTCAAGTCCAAATAGCTTACATTTCTTTTGCTTCCCAAAGTTAGTTTTGCATCTAATATTTCTAAAGTAATACATGTTTTACTATAAGATACGCCAATGTACTAGACATCTTCAGTATGCTAAAGGATGTCTGAACACTTTGAGAACCAATAATCATTCTTCATTAATCCAACTAATTTTGCCACAGTGAAATTATCATTGTAAAGGTTATTGGATTAAAAGTACTGTTATGTTATTGCAGTTAATAACAATTACATATTTTTATTCTCAGACATTTGGATCCAATATTGCTGCCATATGAATAATAAGGTTGAATTAATGAGTTGTATTCAAAATGTGGTTAGTTGTGTGATAGATTGTTCCTTGTTTTGTGATTGATGTAACTGTGGATCTTGTAGACAATGATTTTGGAGCAGCATTATGATCATCAGTGGTTGGTAGGGGGCATATGGGCAAACTAGAATATATATGTAATCGAGATCTTAATACAGAACAAACACAATATATTCTAACCCTTTAAGCAAAAGTGCATTCTGCTTCCCATATTCACTACAGTGACTATATGCTGATGTTTAACTAAACTGTAAGTTTTTTTGCTGAGTAGAAACTATCAATTGAATACCAGATTGAGGTGGTGAAATACAAATGTTATTGCCCTTCAATATATTCATGGGGAAGTTCTAGTATCGGGTCAGAATTCTTTTAAAATATTATTAATGAGTTTGTATGGTAGTGGTGGTGGTGAGGGGCACAGGAGTCCTTTGAATATAGGAGCGTCAGTAGGTTTCTTTATAATTTCCAGGATCTGGGCAATGATGGAGAATGTTGATCACACAACGGTAGAGCCATTTGATAACAACACATGCTGCTGGTGTCTCAAGAAGCATATCCCAGCAAGAGTAACTGTATTTGACCAAATTTGATATTGCAGTTTTCAGTCAATCAGAGTTCTGTATTTTAAACAGTATGATTGAATAAGAATTAATAACTTCATATGATTCACACGTGTCCAGTACTGGTGTGCGGCTGCACATAATTACATTATTTTGCATGCTGTCTCTGCAATTTAAGGAAGGTGGGTAGACCTAAAATCTTTGGCTTTGCTGGGAGAGTTATTTTTTTCCCCACCAAACATGTTTCGTGTCAGTGGATTGCTTCCTTTCAGTAAGGGTTAAATGTTAATTCTTCAAACTGACATGTAATATAAATGATCAGAATTATTTTATTATGTCAATTCAAATTAGGCCATGATATATACGTATAGACCACCCCAGATAAATGTAGAGTTCGATATTCATATGGAGTAATTCATTTGCTTTTACATTTTACTTGAGTTTTGGTGTGAGCTAAATGGTGTAGACAAGAGTGGCAGAAATGAGAGGAGAAAAGAAAATTGTCTTTGTAATGATTGTTTCAAAAGAAAAAAAACTGTTTCATATCTCAGGTGCTGCAGTTGATTGCCTTATGGACATGTTAAAGAACATTGTGTCTCTGAGAACTCACAGAATGGAACGCTGTCCCCAGAGATTCAAATTTTGGCTGCTGTTGTGTTTTCTATTTGCTTCTGGGTCATTTCAGTTCCAGGTAGATGACATTGTTGATTTTAGGCAGTAATCATTTAGTTGCTTGACCATAATGGCATTTGATGCATTGGCAGAAGAACATCACAAATTATTAAATTCCCTGCTGATGAGACACATTGAAGTGGAATTGTGCAAAGCCTTTATAAAATGGTTGAGATGCCTAGTGCCCACAGTGCCATTAATTGTATTAGTGTTTCTATGCCTGCACTAACAATCAGTGAGGATGCTTGTATGAACTGCAAAAGCTACCACTTTACAACTTGCCAAGTAGTCTTTGACACCATTGGTAAACTATTGAGCATTGCTGCTAATTTGTCCAAGTATATATGGCTTCTTCAGAGAAACAGTGCATAATAAAAAGATGACACTGCAAGGATCCAAATCGTAAAGACTGGGTTTACATGATTTTATTTTATGTCAGCAGTCCTTATTAAATATGAATTGAATTGAAATTCAGCTAATCAGTGAAAATGTTCACACAAATCAGTTAAAATTGTCACTGATTTGAGTGTTTGTTTGGTTGGTAATTGGCAAAGAGCCGATTCTTTGACCAAAAGCGCAGATTCACTATCATTTTGTTGGCCCCAAGGATGCAATAGTTTTGACTATCTCTTGACCTAATGCTATGAACCTAGTTTGCAGAAGCAGTTATAATCCAGTCTGTTAAATACTGTGATACAGGAATGTGTAAATATTTATGCACAATCAAATCACCTAAACCAGGAATTGGATGACACCTTATCTTATATATTGATAGACAATGCTGTGTAGCAAAAATGTCTTGCTTAATTTGCACAAAAATACTTTCCACATACCCCCTTTTTGTACCTGTCTTTAGGCATTTTAAGTCTTCTTTACAGTAGCTGTAACTGTGATAAAGACAAACACTATTATTTTCCTAATTAATCTACATGAAAGCATAAATGTAAATTACAATTAAAATATTCACTGCATTACTGAATTTTAATTCCAATCATATTTTTGCAAGAATTAACGAAGAACACATATAAAATATCAAGTTCATCCACCTGCTATAGTGTAGCATTGTCCAGCTCAAGTGGACAAATCTGCATAGCATTCTGTGCATATCTGTACAGTATGTCCTAGCACTGCATTGGATTTAAAAATGGGAAACATTTTCCATTTATGCATATCAGGAAAAGTGAGAATAATCCTGATGCACAAGTAGACTGAGAAACAGACTGAGTTTATATCTTATTAACAACTGCTTCAGCTGTTAAAGCTCACCACTTCTTATGAACACTAGAATTTCAGAGCTAACCCAGTGGCTTAGCAGGTAAATCCACTGCCAGTATATGACAAACCCATACAGACTACGAGATCCCAGGTTTGACCTGGAGTATGCTGAGTTAGCTGCTATCAGCTGGGTTATAGGTGGAGCACGCAAAGTGGCCTTAGTGTCCTGGGAACGCAGGGTTGCCAAACTTGATTGTTCTCCATTAACTGACTGGAAAGTGTACATGTGAGGAAGTCAGGTACAGACAGGATTGAGTTCAGTTGTGATAATACCCCCTGTGATTATGGTGATGTTCATTATCTAGGCTCAGACATTAAGAATGACGACTTTCATCAGGTACTGGAAGGTAGCCAGTCTGTACCTGTGGAACCATAAAGTAAGAGTCAGAATCTTTAGGAGAGGAGACGAGAAAATTGGAAAGGGGAAAATAGCTTGGGCCCCGATATTGGTGGCCTTACTGTCCACTGCCACCTGTTGCCGTCGTCTGCCACCGAGTTTTGCTGCCGTTTTCCTCTCTCTCCCAGTTTCCACTGGGGTTGGAGCGGGCAGGAGGGGTGCACCGCCAGGAACCGCCCGCTAACGTCTTCTGGCGGCCAAGTCGCTTAAGTGGCCTCCTGCCCGCCAAGATGCCAGATTGGTGCGGGCGGGAGTCGGCGGGAATCGGCGCCACCAGGGGGAAGGACCTCTGTGTAGAGGCTGGTCTAACCCTGACGGTAGGTATGAAGAAGACCTGAAAGCAAAGGTTAGTGAACATCTTTGTTTTTTGTTTTTACAGCGACTTACCTGGAATGGGTCCCCCGAAGATATTCCGGTGTTTTTTTTTGGTAATGTTTTTTACTTTTCAGAGTTCCCCCCCCTTCCTGGGACTGACTCCATCCTCGGTGGCACTTGGGCAGCAAGCTCATTTGCCACCGAGATTGAGAGCTCCCGCCTGCTGCTGCCCAAATTGACGGTGTAAGCCGTTATTTTGCCGTTAGTCGGTATCACCACCTCTTTTGGAGGAATCTTTCAGGCAAAGTACAGCCTGGTCTCTCGGCGATCATCGGTGGTCCATTGGGCGGCAAATGGGCGGGCCTTGCAGTTCATGAAAACCGGCGCCTTAGAGTTTGCACAAGACTCCGACTGTCTGTTCCCGATTATTAATGTATAATTGATATTATCTCAGACAGTTTTATTCTGGGCCATGGCCTCTTACTAATTAAACACAGAAATACTCTTAAAGGTTATGATTATTTAATGCACACAATTCTTTACAGATACTAAGGGCCTGAAATTGGTGAAATCCAAGGCCCATCCAAGTGCCGCCCAAAAGACCGCCAATGGTCCCCAAGAGACCGGGTGGTACTTTGCCAGGAAGATCCACTAAAAGTGGTGGCAGTACCTTACGCCATCAATCTGGGCAGCAGCGGGCAGGAGCTCTCAATCTCGGCGGCAAAGGCTCTAGCTGCCCAAGTGCCGCCAAGAATGGAGTCAGGCCCAGGGACGGTGGAAGACCTGAAAATAAAAATCATTACAAAGAAAAAAAACCACCAGAACACCTACAGGGGACCCCATCCAGGTAAGTCTCTGTAAAAAAATGTTTTTTAAAGATTTTATTGCAGGTCTTCAAACTTACCGTCGGGGTTAGACCAGCCTCCATACAGCGGTCCATCCCGCTGCTGGTGCCGACTCCCACTGACTCCTGCCCACACCAATCTGGCAGCTCAGCAGGTGGGAGGTCATTTACGCTACTTGGCTGACAGTGGGTGGTTCTCGGCAGTACTCCCCTCCCGCCCGCTCCAGCCCAAGTGGAAACTGGCACAGAGGGGAGACCGGAGGCAAAAGTCGGTGGCAGTGGGCAGTAAGGCCACCAATATCGGGGCCTGAACCTTTTTGTTGCCCCATTTGGGAGGCATTCCAGAAGTGGGCAGAAATCTTGCTCAGAGCAAACAGGAGAGTTCAGCAGTGTGCTTTTGAATCTGGAAATGGTGTATTCAGAGAAGCATTTTGGGTGTTATAAAATATTCTTCAGATGAAGTCTCTGTTCAGTCCTCCTCATACTTAGCATCCAAT
This sequence comes from Pristiophorus japonicus, assembly GCF_044704955.1. NCBI lineage: Eukaryota > Metazoa > Chordata > Chondrichthyes > Pristiophoridae > Pristiophorus > Pristiophorus japonicus. The sequence continues at coordinate 144,797,925 of NC_091989.1, forward strand.
ACAATGGAAACTGAAGCTAAATATCTGTGAATCTGAACAAAGGACCAATGAAGATAAGGCAAAAAAAGATGTAAATACATTTGTACCTCAAAGTAAAGATTATCCTCAACAATACCAGGACAGTAAAAAAAGCAGACAATATGGATAGATTAAACAATATGGACAACATTAAGAAATAAGCACTGAAGTCTCTCCCTGGCTATAGGGAAGTACTACAGTTAACATAGCCAAATCATGGCCTTGTGAGGAATTAATCCAGCAGAATGTTTTCTCAGAGTCGCTGAAGAGTGTCTTTTTTTTTATAGGAGCACGAGTAGGCCATTATGCCCCTCGAGCCTGCTCCGCCATTTAATAAGACCATGGCTGATCTGAACATGGACTCAGCTCCACTTCCCTGCCAGCTCCCCATAAGCCTTTATTCTCTTATCGCTCAAAAACCTGTCTATCTCCGCCTTAAATATATTCAATGACCCAGTCTCCACAGCTCTCTGAGAGAAGAAATTCCTCCTCATCTCAGTTTTAAGTGGGTGGCCCCTTATTCTGAGACTATGTCCCCTAGTTTTAGTTTCCCCTATGAGTGGAAATATCCTCTCTGCATCCACCTTGTCGAGCCCCCTCATTATCTTATTGTTTCGATAAGATCACCTCACATTCTTCTGAACTCCAATGAGTATAGGCCCAACCTACTCACCCTATCTTCATTATTCAACCCCCCATCTCTGGAACCAATCTAATGAACCTTCTCTGAACAGCCTCCAAAGCAAGTGTATCCTTAAATACGGAGACCAAAACTGTATGCAGTATTCTAAGTGTGGCCTCATCAATACACTGTACAGTTGTACCAGGACTTCTCTGTTTTTATACTCTATCTCCCTTGCCATAAAGGCCATTTCCTGATTACTTGCTGTACCTGCATGCTAACTTTTTGTGTTTCACGCACAAGGACCCCCAGGCCCCTCCGTACTGCAGCAAATTGCAATTTTTCTCCATGTTAATTATAATTTGCTTTTCTATTTTTTCTGCCAAAGTGGATAACCTCACATTTTCCCACATTATACTCCATCTGCCAAATGTTTGCCCTCTCACTTAGCCTGTCTCTATCCCTTTGCAGATTTTATGTGTCCTCCTCACAATTTGCTTTCCCACCCATTTTTGTATCATCAGCAAACTTGGCTACATTACACTTGGTCCCATCATCCAAGTCATTAATATAGAGTGTAAACAGTTGAGGCCCCAGCACCGATCCCTGTGGCATTCCACTAGTTACTGTTTGCAAACCGGAAATTACCCATTTATCCCAACTCTCTGTTTTCTGTTAGTTAGCCAATCCTCTATCCATGCTAATTAATATATTATCCCCAACCCCGTGAACTTTTATCTTGTGCAGTAACTTTTTATGTGGCACCTTATCGAATGCCTTCTGGAAATCCAAATACACCACATCCACTGATTGCCCCTTATCCACCCTGCTCGTTACATCCTCAAAGAACTCCAGAAAATTTGTCAAACATGATTTCCCTTTCACAAAACCATGCTGACTTTGCTTGATTGATTTATGCTTTTCTAAATGTCCTCCTACTGCTTTCTTAATAATGGACTCAAGCATTTTCCCAATGACAGATGTGAGGCTAACTGATCTATAGTTTCCTGTTATTTGTCTGCCTCCTTTTTTAAATAGGGGCATTTCATATGCAGTTTTCCAATCCACTGGGACCGCCCCAGAATCCAGGCAATTTTGGTAGATTACAACCAGTGCATCCATTATCTCTGCAGCCACTTATTTTAAGACCATAGGATGTAGGCTGTCAGGTCCAGGCCACTTGTCTGCCTTAGTCCCATTATTTTATCGAGTACTACTTCTTTAGTGATAGTGATTGTATTAAGTTCCTCTCTCCCGATAGCCCCTTGATTATCCACTGTTGATGTTTTTAGTGTCTTCTACCGTGAAGACCGATACAAAATATTTGCTCAACATCTCTACCATTTCCCTGTTCTCTATTATTAATTCTCCAGTCTCATCCTCTAGGGGACCAACATTTACTTTTCCTTTCTTTTCCTTTTTATGTACTTGTAGAAACTCTTACTATCTGTTTTTATATTTTGTGCTAGATTACTTTCATAATCTATCTACCCTTGCTTTATAATTTGTTAGTTGTTCTTTGCTGGCTTTTAAAAATTTCCCAATTGTCTGGCCTCCCACTAGTCTTGGCCACATTGTATGCCCTTGTTTTCAGTATGATACCATCCCTTATTTCCTTAGTTAGCCACGGATGGTTATCCCTTCTCTTACAGTCTTTCCTTCTCATTGGGATATATTTTTATTGCAAATTATGCAAAACTAGATGTAGAAATCATTCTAGACAATAAACTCCAAATGCAGTAGAATAGGGGGCACTCTGGCCCCTCCAAATTCATTATTTTTGCATGTTTAATTTTCTGCTGTTTAGGTTTCCCCAGATCAATACGACATAGTCTCCAGCCATTAGGAAGTAGACACAAGAGGGTCAAAATGTTCTCTTTTTCCCTTATGGAAAGTATCTGAACTCCACTCGACATTTCTCCCATTGCAAATCTGAAATTAGGTACATACTGTGTGGATAAATGTAGTAACAACCTTGCCTTCTACCACTCTACTGTTGTCCTGTAACCAGCCACCAGAAGATGCGAGTCCAGAGTGGCTTGCTTGCCAACTTTTCTTCATTTTCACCATGCAGGAAATCACTTAGTTTCTACTCTATCTTCCCCCAATGGTGCAGCTAAGATTGGAAATTTGACCTTGTGGAAACCACTGGGCAAATCCAAGCAGTTTGTGACAGAACATATGGGGCTAGAACCTCCACTTTTTTTGCCTGCTTAACGCCCATTTTACCACTGAAATGACGTATAACGGCCATATGTCGCCCATTTTGGCACAAAATGGAAACTGACGGGCTTTTTTAGGAGGCTTATTGCCGAGCGTTATTTTCCCAATGGGCTTAACGGCGAGAAAAAATATTACCACCGCCCACTTTTTTTGGGCAGAATCAGCAGAATGGGCGAATTCAACACCCATATTATTGCCCAGCGTTACATTCCTCACAGAATTAACGCCGAGATTCAATATTAATGCCCAGCGACTGTTTTTTGTCTTATAGAGCATATTTACTCAAACTAGCAGCAATGGAGATCACACACCATCAATTTCACTACCTCGCACACATATCGCCCAAAATATTGCTTGCTCAAAAAACCGCCCACAAAAAGTGGAACTAACCAGGATGAACACCAGTGGTGTGGCTGGCATTTGTTAAATCCCACTTTTACATGAGGAGCTGATATCGGAAAGATTTGCCTGAAAGAGCACTGATGTGAGTGACAACGGTGACACAATGCTGTGTGTGTGCAGCTCAGACAGCAATGGTGGCCATCACCTTGGTGCCAATTAAAGTTTACGTTGATTGATGTAAAGTTGTATTTAACCCTTGGTAAGGAATCACCAGTGTGTCCAGCTATCCGAGACAATGCGCAACACGGTTATGTTCAATAACAAAAGTTTAATAGCAACATTGGTCTGAAATAATAAGTATCACAGCCAATAACACCCAACCCCCGCCCACATCCCACTTTTTCCACCATTGACATAAATCACATGTTCAACATGTCCACCAACACAGAATACAAAGGCAAAGCAGGAGCGTAGTCCCTGCCCCCATACATTGCAACAAATTGCAAACACTCAGATGTGCAAACACAGCCATCACCTGCGCACATGCACCTCACTTTCCTTCCCCCCCTCTCCTCCCCACTTCTACCCCTTCCCCTCCTCACTCCACAGCACCTGGCCGAAGAGCTCCTCAGGCGGTACCTCATTGGGGGGATGAAGGCAGATGTGGTGGTTTCACGGGTACGGGAGCGGAGGGTGCCAAGGGGGCAACATTCTCTGATGCAGAAGAAGGATCTTGGTCCTTGCTCTCATTTGTCGTTCGCAATGGTGGGGCGGAACGTAGGGGTGGTGTGCCACGCTCGGGGAGCACTGGGAGGCCTGTGGCAGCAGTGTTCCTGGCTATCGCATGCAGGGACTCCGCCAGCGTGCTGTGATGCCTCCTTCTCTCTCTCTCCATTATAGGGCAAATTTGGTCAAATATGTGGCTAGCAACAGTTACTTTTTGTTTGCCTACTTGCTGTGAAGCTCTAAAGTCTTCCTCCTTCCTCCCAAAGCAGCCACACCACACCCAGACATGCCTTCAGTCCCTCTCAGCTCCCTCTCTCTCTGTCTCCTCTTCTGCACATGTCATGGTGACCCTTGACCTCCAGAATCGCAGGAATCGAGCGTTGCCATGCCGTTACTAAGGACGGCCACACTTTACGGCAAAAGGTCAGAAAAATTTAACACTACCGCCCATTTGATATCGCTCACGGTAATGGCCATTTTCAAAAATGTAAACTAGGTGTTTTGAGAATGGGTGAGAAGCCAACGATCTGAAAACCCTTTTTTACCGCACATGCCGGAAATAACGCCCATTTTTGGGTGATAACCACAAAAGTGGGGGTTCTAGCCCATGAGGCCCAAAATTCAATACCACTGGAAAGCTGGTGTTCCCCCCACCTTTTTGGGGCCATTCGCGGCAACTTTTTTTGAGTGGCTGGGCCACCCCATATTCAGCTCCAAAAGTGAACAAACGGGTTCCAGTGCTAATGAACCCTTCCAAAGTGGGTTTTTCAGCGGTGTGGCTGCCTTAATTTGAGCGTTATCACCACTGAGAAATTCAGCATGCAGGTAAGGGTTTCTAACAAGCCAACTGCTCCCTGGTCTTTTTAAAGGCCAGGGTTTGCAGTAAGGCCCTGAGGGGGGAAGGAGTTTGGAAGGATGGCTGGTGTAAGAGGTGCAAGGAGAGCCAACAGGTTCACCGATATGGAGCTGGAGACACTGATGGACGGTGTGGAGGACAGAAGAAGAAACTGTTTTCTGACGTGGGGAGACCTGGCAGACCGCCAGTACATAATGTATGGAGGGAGATTGCAGGGGAGGTGTCAGGCACCCCCATATATGTGAGAACATACCCTCCCAGGTGGGTGCTGGCCAGTCTGCACCCGGCCCTTCCAGGTGCAGAGGTGTTCCAGGGCATCCTAGAAGGAAAGCTGCAGGTCCCAGACAACAACCATAGCAGCCTTCCCGGACTCATGATGCAACCACAGGGATGACAGTTAGGTGTAGTGTTAGGGTAGTCACGCGTAACAGGTGTTATAGTGAGATGCACAGGGGTAAAAAATGATTACAATATTATATTGTTCTTTATGTTCTGTTTTTGCATTTGATTTGGATAATTTGATAAATTTTTATTTTTAACCACATATATCTGGCCAGGTCTTTCATTTGGGAGTGGGCAATTCTGCTTTAAGGCACTCATTGCGATGGCCATTGAAAGTGGGACCTGAAGGGTCATGTGTGAATGGGATTATCTGAAGCAAGCAGCTATGAGACGCAGCTGCACCTCCCTTCCGGGGTTGCAATGGGTCAACACCTCCTAGCTCTGGGGCGACGGGAATCCTCCTCCTACTGCACCTCCTGCACCTCCTCCTCCTCCTTAGGTGGTACTGCTGGCTCGACCTCCAGCGGCTGTTCCCTCATGATGGCCAAGTGTGCAGCAAGCAGCAGACCATGACGATGATGGAGGTCTGTTGAGGAGAGTCCTGCAACATGCCACCAGAGCGTTCCGGGCACCAGAACCCCTGCTTAAGGACGCCTATGCACTGCTCAATGATGCACCCGGTGGCACAATGAGCATCATTGTATGCATGTTCTGCCGCTGTTCTGGGGTTTCGCAGTGGCGTGAGCAGCCAAGTGGACAGGGGATATCCCTTGTCCCCAAGCAGCCAACCGCAATCCTGATTCAGGCCGGTGAAGACAGCGGGCACACTGGTTTGGCGCAGAATGAATGATTCATGGCTGCTACCTCCCTTGTCTGCTGCCTCTCTGCACAGTACTGACGGCGACACTTTCTCTTGCATGCCGCCTTGCTTCTGACCAGGTGTACCAAGTGTCGCCCTCCCAACACTCCTCCCATCCTCAGGGTGAACCCTGTCAAGCAGGTCTCTGCAGCCCACAGACCTCCACTAAAGAGTTAGACCTGAAAGTTGAACAAAAGTCTGTGAAAACCTCTGAGCAGCATTCAGCAGGTTTAATGGAGCCAAAAACAATTGATAAAACTATTTCAAAAGCAAAATACAGCAGATGCTGGAATCTGAAATAAAAATACTAATAATTAATAAAACTATTTCAAAAGTAAAATACTGCGGATGCTGGAATCTGGACTAAAAACACGAATATATTATAAAACTACTTCCCTACCAAACGGACCTGATCGCGGCAAAACACCAGCGGTGTCACATTCGTGCACCGACTGGAAAACCTCATGCGGGCACTGCGGGGAAAACACCTACCATTTTATACCTGAATATCGCCGTCGTGACCGCTTTTCAGCAGCCCGCATGCTGCTGAGGCCAGCACTGCAAACCTTCCTTTACTGCGGCTTCACCCCGCCGTTTTCGGCGGAAGTGTGCACCGCTGGAATCCCCCCGAGCTGAATATAGCTCGGGGAGGAAAAAACACAATCGATCGGCCACCCAAACCCCACAGTGAATTTTGGCCCCATGGAAGCTTCAACATGCTATACCACACTGCCATTGCATCAATCCCCTCTTTATATATACTACTGCCTAACTTTAACATTTACAATTTATATTCATTAAAAGTCACATAATTAACTTCAGGTAGCCCCATTTTAAAACTATTCAGTTCTGACAGTAAATTATTAATACATTTGGAACTGTGGACTTTTTTGTTCTTCTAACAAAACCAATGAAGACCAAAGGGTCCTCGTCAGAGCAGGCTGTAGTATGTAGAGATGAGTATTCCATTGTATTAGAACATGGATCCAAACCCGTCTCGATAAATGGATGACCCAAATATGACATTTCTCCACTTGCTTACCTCACTCTCCAAAAAAAGAATAAAAATTGCTTGGATTTAAGGGTTCTACTCTTGCTGCTTGAGGAATACATACTAAGGATGGATAGCACCACAGAAATCAAATTGTGCATTGAAAAAAAAAATTAAGAATTTAAAACTCACTTCACAGGTACTGACCATAGAAGCGTACAACATTTTGTAGTTTTTAACTGTCAGTATGGTATTTCAGATTAAAACTTTTTTTTTATTAGTTCCTGGGCATGGCTGGCAAAGCAAACATTTATTGCCCATCCCTAATTACCTTTGAGAAGATGGTGGTGAGCTGCCTTCTTGAACTGCTGCAGTCCTTGTGGTGAAGGTACTCCCACAGATACTTCCAAGTCACGGTGGTGTGTGACTTGGAGGGGAACGTGGAGGTGGTGGTTTTCCCATGTGCCTGCTGCTCTTGTCCTTCTAGATGATAAAGGTTGCAGGTTTGGGAGGTGCTGCCGAAGAAGCCTTGGCGAGTTGTTGCAGTGCATCTTGTAGATGGTACACACTGCAGCCACAGTACGCCAGTGGTGGAGGGAGAGAATGTTTAAGGTGGTGGATGGGGTGCCAATCAAGCGGGCTGCTTTGTCCTGGATGGTGTCAAGCTTCTTGAGTGTTGTTGGAGTTTCACTCATCCAGACAAGTGGAGAGTATTCCATCACACTCCTTATTTGTGCCTTGTAGATGGTGGAACGGCTTCGAGAAGTCAGAAGGTGAGATACGCGTTACAGAATACGTAGCCTCTGACCTGCTCTTGTTGCCACAATATTTATGTGGCTGGTCCAGTTAAGTTTCTGGTCAGTGGTGACCCCCAAGATGTTGATAGTGGAGGATTCGGCGATGGTAATGCCATTGAATGTCAGTGACCGGTGGTTAGTTTCTTGCTTGTTGAAGATAGTCATTGCCTGGCACTTTTGTGGCGCGAATTTATTTGCCACTTATCAGTCCAAATCTGAATGTCGTCCATGTCTTGCTGCATGGGGGCATGGACTGCTTCATTATCTGAGGAGTTGTGAATGGCATCAGTGCCTAGTTTGGGTTCCACCAGGACCACTCAGCTCCAGATCTCATTCCAACCTTGGTCCAAACATGGATAAAAGAGCTGAATTCCAGAGTAAGGTGAGAGTGACTGCCCTTGACATCAAGCAGCATTTGACCGAGTGTGGCATCAAGGAGCCCTAGTAAAACTGAAGTCGATGGGAATTAAGGGGAAACCTCTCCACTGGCTGGAGTCATACATAGCACAAAGGAAGATGGTTGTAGTGGTTGGAGGTCAATCATCACAGCCCCAGGTCATCGGTGCAGGAGTTCCTCAGGGCAGTGTTCTCGGCTCAACCATCTTCAGGGCTGGAGAGGAACTTGGAGTGGGAGGGGGAAGATCCAGTTGTCGTGGTCCACATAGGGATCAATGACATAGATCGAACAAAGAAAGAGATTCTGCTGAGGGAGTATGACCAGCTAGGGGCTAAATTAAAAAGCAGAACCACAAAGGTAATAATCTCTGAATTACTACCTGAGCCACGAGCAAATTTGCATAGGGTAAATAAGATCAGAGAGACTGGTGTGGGAGAAATGGGTTTCGATCCATGGGGCACTGACACCAGTACTGGGGTAAGAGGGAACTGTTCCGTTGAGATAGACTTCGCTTGAACCAAGCTGGAACTAGTGCCCTGGCGAATCGAATAACTAGGGCTTTAAACTAAATCGTGGGGGAGGAGGATTCAGGTGAGCTGAAATTTTAAACGTCAAAGAGAAAGGAGAAGACACCAGAGCAGAGTAGCGATGGGGGAAAAGATAACCAGAGTGTGACAGGAATGGACAGAATGTATAAAAGTAAGAGTGTATCAGAAAGTGGGGTCAAAGCAGGGAAAAATGATAAAAGACAAAATTAAAAGCTCTTTATCTGAAAGCATGCAGCATTCATAACAAGATTGATAGGTTGATGGCACAAATAGATATAAATGGGTATGATCTGATAGCCATTACAGAAATGTGATTGCAAGGCGACCAAGGCTAGGAACTGAATATTCAGGGGTATTTGACAATTTGGAAGGATAGACAGAAAGGAAAAGGAGGTCAGGTTGCTCTGTTCATTAAGGATGAGATCAGTGCAGCAGTGAGAAATGATATTGGCTCAGAAGATCAAGTTGTAGAATCAGTTTGGGTGGAGATAAGAAATAATAAGGGGACAAAGTCAATGGTGGGCATAGTCTATATGCCCCCTAATAGTAGCTATACTGTTGGACAGAGTATAAATCAAGAAATAATGGAGACTTGTAAGAAATGGGCGATTTTAATTTTCCTTTTGATTGGGCAAATCAAATTGGCCAAGGTAGCCTTGAAGAAGAGTTCATAGAGTGTATCTGTGAAGATTTCCTTGAACAGTATTTTGTGGAACCAACCAGGGAGCAGGCTATCCTGGATCTGATACTGTGTAATGAGACAGGATTAATAAATGATCCCATAGTAAAGGATCCTCTAGGAAAGAGTGATCATAGCATGGTTGAATTTCAAATTCAGTTGGAGGGTGAGAAAGTTGGATCTCAAACTAATGTCCTGATCTTAAATAAAGGCAATTACAAAGGTATGAAGGCAGAGTTGGCTAAAGTGGACAGTGAAAATAGATTAAAGTGTAAGACGGTTGATAAACAGTGGCAGACATTTAAGGAGATATTTCATAACTCTCAACAAAATTATATTCCAGTGAGAAGGAAAGACTTTAAGAGAAGGGAGAACCATTTGTGGCTCACTAAGGAAGTTAATGATGGAAATCAAACTGAAAAGAATGGCATACAAAGTGGCCAAGATTAGTGGGAGGCCAGAGGAATATTTTAAAACCAGCAAAGGATGACTAAAAAAATAATAAAGAGAGGGAAGATAGATTATGAGAGTAAACTAGCAAGAAATATAAAAACAGATAGTAAGAGCTTCTACAGGTTTATAAAAAGGAAGAGAGTAGCTAAAGTAAATGTTGGTCCCTTAGAGGATGAGACTGGGGAATTAATAATGGGGAACAGGGAATTGGCAGAGACTTTGAACAAATATTTGGTATTGGTTTTCATGGTAGAAGACACTAAAACCTTCCCAATGATGGATAATCAAGGGACTATAGGGAGGGAGGAACTTAATACATTCACTATCACTAAAGAAAAAGTACTCGGTAAAATAATGGGACTAAAGGCAGACAAGTCCCCTGGACCTGATGGCTTGCATCCTAAGCTCTTAATAGAAGTGGCTGCAGAGATAGTGGATGCATTGGTTATAATCTACCAAAGTTCCCTAGATTCTGGAGAGATCCCAGCGGATTGGAAAATTGCAAATGTAAGATCCCTATTTAAAAAAGGAGGCAGACCAAAAGCAGGGAACTATATACCAGTTAGCCTAACATCTGTCGTTGTGAAACTGCTGGAGTCCATTATTAAGGAAGCAGTAGCAGGACATTTGGAAAAGCATAATTCAATCAAGCAGATTCAGCATGGTGGATAAGCGGGAACCAGTGGAATTGGTGTATTTGGATTTCCAGAAGACATTCGATAAGGTGCCACATAAAAGGTTACTGCACAAGATGAAAGTTCACGGGGTTGGGAGTAATATATTAGCATGGATAGCGGATTGGCAAATTAATAGAAAACAGAGAGTCAGGATAAACAGGTCATTTTCTGGTTGGCAAACAGTAACTAGTGGGGTGCCGCAGGGATCGGTGCTGGAGCCTCAACTACTTAAAATCTATATTAATGACTCGGGTGAAGGGACTGAGTGTAATGTAGCCAAGTTTGCTGATGATACAAAGATGGGCGGGAAAGCAAGTTGTGAGGAGGATGCAAAAAATCTGCAAAGAGATATAAACAGGCTAAGTGAGTGGTAAACATTTTGCAGATGGAGTATAATGTGGGAAAGTGTGAGGTTATCCACTTTGGCAGGAAAAAGAAAGCAAATTATTATTTAAATGGAGAGAAATTACAAAATGCAGTACAGGTGTGCATGAAACACAAAAAGTTAGTATGCAGGTACAGCAAATAATCAGGGAGGCAAATGGAATGTTGGCCTTTATTGCAAAGGGGATGGAGTATAAAAGCAGCAAAGTCCTGCTACAAGTGTACAGGGTATTGGTGAGGCCACACCTAGAGTACTGCGTACAGTTTTGGTCTCCTTATTTAAGGAGGTATATACTTGCATTGGAGGCAGTTCAGAGCAGGTTCGCTAGGTTGATTCCTAAGATGAAGGGGTTGACTTATGAAGAAAGGTTGAGCAGATTGGGCCTATACATTGGAGTTTAGAAGAATGAGAGGTGACCTTATGGAAACATATACGATACTGAGGGGGCTCGACAAGGTAGATGCAGAGAGAATGTTTCCCTTTGTGGGTGAATCTGGGGGGTATAATTTCAGAATAAGGGGTCGTCTATTTAGAACATGGATGAGGAGGAATTTCTTCTCTCAGAGGGTCGTAAATCTGTGGAATTCTCTGCCCCAGAGAGCTGTGGAGGCTGGGTCATTGAATATATTTCAGGTAGAGATAGATTTTTGAGCAATAAGGGAGTGAAGGGTTGTGGGGAGTGTGCAGGGAAATGGGGCTGAGCCCAAGATCAGGTCAGCCATGACCTTATTGAATGGCGGAGCAGGTTTGAGAGGCCAAATGGCCTACTCCTGTTCTTATTTCTTATGTTCTTTAGCTGCTTCCTCAATGACATTCCCTCCATCATAAGGTCAGATGTGGGGGTGTTCACTGATGACTGCACAGTGTTCAGTTCCATTCGCAACTCCTCAGATAATGAAGCAGTCCATGCCCACATGCAGGAAGACCTGGATGACATTTCAGAAGTAAACATTTCTAGAAGCCCAATAAAAATAAGTTTTTCTTCAGCCTGCAATCCATCTTCTTACCTGTGAGAAAACAACTGTAATTGTAGAAACTTCAATATACCTCATCTTATTGTCATCTCATCCCATCTAGAGTCATAGTAGGCTGGCTTAATATGTAAATGATTATGTGAAATAAAATCACACTCTGAATCTTTAGCAAAGACCCTGAGTATACCCAGAGATAAGGGGTTAATGGATAGTTTTAAAATGACAATAATAATGTTAATTGTAATATTTCTGCTGGGAGAAGCAGCAACTCCAGTTTTGTTAATAATTACAGTCACAAAATCATTGATGGTTGATTAATGAATGATACATTAGATGCCGAGGATATTTAATGACATAAATCAGTATCTTGCCTGTTTTGCAATCCTTTGTTACAAAACTAAAATAATTTGAGTATTTTCATGAGTTACTAAATATAGAGTATAGTGACATAGCTGTATATGCTTCACATTTTACTGATGAAAACATAGGTTTTTGCAAGTCAGCTAATCATTTATTGCTTTTCCATGCATTCATATATCTGTATTACAAATATTCTTGGTTAGTCAGTACACTTGTTAACTGAGTTTGAAATCTTGCTTTGCTTTCATCATCATCATCATCATCATAGACAATCCCTCGGAATCGAGGAAGACTTGCTTCCACTCCTGAAGTGAGTTCTTTGGTGACTGAACAGTCCAATATGAGAGCCACAGACTCTATCACAGGTGGGACAGATAGTCGTTGAGGGAAGCGGTGGGTGGGACTGGTTTGCCACGCGTTCTTTCCGCTGCCTGCGCTTGATTTCTGCATGCTCTCGGCGTTGAGACTCGAGGTGCTCAGCGCCCTCTCGGCTGCACTTCCTCCACTTAGGGCGGTCTTGGGCCAGGGACTCCCAGGTATCAGTGGGGATGTCGCACTTTATCAGAACTTTCAACAGTGCAAGTAGTTGTACTATAACATACTGTTTTTATAAGTCTGTGAGAAATATATGAACATTTCATTTTACTGTTTATACAGTCTAAAAAGCTCAAAATTCAAACTTAACCATTTCCATTTGTTAATGTGACACTTTGTCAACATTTATTCTTAGTTGGAACACACACATGTGCACATGTATCGAGAGAGAGAGAGAGACACACATTACCATCAGTAACATCACAACAATATCTAATCATAGCATTTAGTTTAAAATACCAAAGCATTGGCTCGCAAAACTATTTAATCAAGTCTTTAAATACTCATATTAGAATAACATGGAGTATTCTTTGTACACAATCTTGCCCAATGCTGTGGGAACAGGTGCCTGTTGCAGTATCCAGAATTCATTTTAACTGAGTATTCTCACACGCTGGTTTTGCAGAGTACTAAAGCATTCTGTGGATTGTTGAGCTACTTGCTACTTCCTGCTTACAGAGCAACTGTCTTTCAAGAATTTATGGGTATCCATTCAATTGAGATTTGGAATATGCTGCTTTTAAACACATTTGCTATACTTTAAAATGATTAATAGTCCAACTAACTGTATTAGTATAGTAATTGTGAGTCTGTAAGCCATTTTATAAAATTACATAGCACAATATTTTAAATACAGCATCAATTATATGTTAAATATATTACTGGAAAACAATATATATTGTTAAAACCCAGAAAATGGAAGGTATTAGTTCCTTATTACTAACTGGTTATTTGTAGAGTCACTTGATGCATACAAGCTTACTCAATGATTTGTCTGTGAGACAAAGGTAGATTAATAATTCTAGTGATCCTTTTTCCCTGAGTAGGTTCTCTTCCATGTTATTTTTGGTTATTCCTATACCAGCATGGGCTCTAGGGTCTGTATTTACAAGGCAAGTGACACACATTGCTGCTGTGTATCAGCCTACATTCATTGAACATCATAACTGTGGAATGCATAACATTTTAGGAAAATGGGCCCAGTAGAGTTTGCACAGCAGAGGGCATGGGTTCATGAAGATAACCTGTTCATTCCTCTCTACCCACTTCAGTCTCTATTAAGTCCACCGGCACAGCTACAGTCTCTGGGCTTTCAAATGGACTTTCCCATAGAGGGTGGAGCAGTGAATGTGTAAGCAGCTAAACCTCTGGTCAACAGGGGTGAACAATAATTTATTTTCACTTTTATTAATGATTCATCTCTGTACACAATAAGTCTGAAAATCATATCCTACCTATCCGTACATCCCCGAAGAGGTTGTAATTAGAATGACTCAAATTGAACAAAATTAATATGATCCCTCAGAATCTTCAATTTGGAACATCCCTATTCCAATTTGGTGGAAAAAAACATAATAAGCACACAGTTTTCCTATCCAGCAGAAATTAGTCAGAGATTTTCATCAGAGATTTATAGCAGCTTGATGCGAATCTTTTGCTTCACAACCCAGGCCATGGCAAAAGTCAAGGAGTGGGAATTTTTATTCTAAAACACATTATGAGTAAAGAGGTGATGCAGTATTTGTACCAGAACATTTTCTACAATGCAGTTATGAATTTCAACAAATATGAATTTTCAGCTCTACAATAAACATGACATCAGAATAATCATGATGGGAATCAGGTGGATGCTGAGAATTACAGACAAAGGAGCAAGACAACTGGGGCACATAATTATTCACTTAGCAAATTGTGCACATAATGTATTACCTGTATATGGAATTATTGCTTCGTGCAACACTGTTACCTTATGGAACAGACCGCCACCTAGTGCAGAGAATGAGCACTGGGTCAAATATTAAAAAAGGAAATGAACAGATTTGTGATTCAATTGTAAAGGAATACTGGCTTGATGCCATCAAAATAAAGAAATGAAAGTGGCCTTCTTTGTGATTACTGAGCAAGAACTGAAGTAATAGGATCATCTGGAAAGGTGAAATGGTCCCCTGATCTTCTAACACCATAGAGGAAGATTTCCTAAGTGCGTTGTTACGTGCAGCAAAATTGTAGAAATGGGTTTATGACTTTGTTACACATGGCAGACAGAGGAACACCACCTCCTTATATAAACTTGGACTCTAACATGTTTCAGGATTTTGTGACTATTATTCCACATAAAAGAAGTCCTTTAAAGCAAAGTGTATTCATATAATTTTTTGAAAATGCATTTACATGACAGGTGGTTAAAATGCGAATGAGCTAATCTGAGCTAAGATAAACACCTCACCCCCCATTGTGTTGGGAAGTCTTTGGTCCCTTCAGGTTGGGAACAGGGGGAGATAAAAACAGAGGTAGGGACACAGGCAGTAAGTTCAGTGAAGGCTGCAAAATGAATCAGGATTTCAAATAGAAAGTTGCGGGTAAGCTGTGGCAAGGTTCAGAGGTTGTAGCATACAGGAGGATAATTAGGAGTTTAAGTCAAGTAAGGTGACCGATGATGGAAGCATAGCGATTTCATAATTTTGTATTATTTTGTGAAGACAAGTTATGATTGGATTAAGTGGGTCTGATCGTAACAGTTTCTCTGTATGTTCACTTGCTGTGAAATAAAACAGTTTTATGATTCGTATCTGGTCTTTTGTTACTAAGTGATTTCTCGATCTGTCTTTGAAGAGTTTGGCAAAACACATATGTGAGATAAATAAACATTCAGTTTACATCACAAAAGGGAGCTATTATTTCACCCCTGGGGTACACTATTACATATTTAGATGTTAGGACACCCCTAAATGTAAGATGCTCAGATTGTTGTGGGGTAACTAGCACTGCTACAGGTAAGGCAAGACCCTAAACTTGTGACACTCTCCATACCCAAACTGTAGTGAAGCACATGGATGGCACTGACTTTGGAACTACTCAGCCAAGGATATTTAGTTAGTATCTTGAAACATGTCTCAATTGTCCTTATATCTGAGAGTCTTCCTTTCGAGAACTACAACAAATACTCCCAGTTTCGCCCTTTCTTTCGCATCCATGAAATTGTTGACGCAGGCTGTTGAGAAACCCCTAGAAGGTTAACTTTACATAATCCTAGCCACTTTGTTATGTCGAGTATATTTCTGGAAAGAATGTGCTCTTTCTGATGACTTTTTATATCTTCTTTTGTTATTGGTCCATTTTGATTTTCTGCATTTTTTGTGCTCGATACATTTTCACTCTCCAGCAGGTTTTTCGCTCTTAACTCGCACATAACCCAATTTTCTGCAGTCAACTAGTTAAAGTTCCCCATAACCTGTTATAGCAGGTTATTCTTATCCAATTTATTTCCACATAGATTTGGCACAAAGGAGGAACATAAAACCTGAAACACCAGTGTGAGCAATGTTGCCAAGCAGGCACCTAAAAAGTGTTCATCTTCATCATTGGCAGTCCCTCGGAATCGAGGAAGACTTCCTTCCACTCTTAACATGAGTTCTTAGGTGGCTGTACAGTCCACTACGAGAACTACAGTCTCTGTCACAGGTGGGACAGATAGTCATTGGGGGAAGGGATGGGTGGGACTGGTTTGCCGCACGTTCTTTCGCTGCCTGCGCTTGATTTCTGCATGCTCTCGGCGACGAAACTCGAGCAGCTCAGCGCCCTCCCGGATGCACTTCCTCCACTTAGGGCAGTCTTTGGTCAGGGACTCCCAAGTGTCAGTGGGGATGTTGCACTTTATCAGGGAGGCTTTGAGGGTGTCCTTGTAACATTTCCGCTGTCCACCTTTGGCTCATTTGCCATGAAGGAGTTCCGAGTGGAGGGCTTGCTTTGGGAGTCTCGTGTCTGGCATGCGAATTATGTGGCCTGCCCAGCGGAGCTGATCAAGTGTGGTCAGTGCTTCAATGATGGGGATGTTGGCCTGGACAAGGACGCTAACGTTGGTGCATCTGTTCTCCCAGGGGATTTGTAGGATCTTGCGGAGACATTGTTGGTGGTATTTCTCCAGCGACTTTAGGTGTCTACTGTACATGGTCCATGTTTCTGAGCCATACAGGAGGGCGGATATTACTACAGCCCTGTAGACCATGAGCTTGGTGACAGTTTTGAGGGCCTGGTCTTCAAACACTTTTCCTCAGACGGCCGAAGGCTGCACTGGCGCACTGGAGGCAGTGTTGGATCTCGTTGTCAATGCCTGCTCTTGTTGATAGAAAGCTCCCGAGATAAGGGAAGTGGTCCACGTTATCCAGGGCCATGCCGTGGATCTTGATGACTGGGGGGCAGTGCTGTGCGGTGAGGACAGGCTGGTGGAGGACCTTTGTCTTACTGATGTTCATGGCATGGGCTAACCAGTTCACTCTGGTAAATCCTTTGTGATATTTTGGGCTAATAGTGTGGCCTATTAGAGCAGCAGAAGAGGCATTTTATTGTGGAAAATCATATGCTGCCTTTCTGCCAGTATTAATGCAGGGTGTGATTGCTTGTATTGTCTAACATTAGTCCTTAATTGATGACGGTAATGAACTCCCTAAATAAAAGTCAGATAGATAATACTAGAAATAAGCAGAAAATCTGAAGAGGCAGTTTAAAACTGATCTGAAATGGAGCAGTTTGGATTTAATTGAAACATTTATATTATTCCTAGTTTAGTTTGGGATGAACCTGTCCCTTTAAAATAGAGAGAAGGAGCAAAATATAATTTGGCATATATTTGATGGCCTTTTGTTTATTGTGGCATGTGTTAGTGCTGGGAATGACTACAAGGTTAGACTTACATTTAAATTTTTTTCTCAATGATGGTTTATGTGCTTGAGCCTATTGTTAAGGCGATTAGTTGATGTGCATCATATTTCCTTGATGTTCTAGGTGGTGAGGAGGATTCTGTTTTAGTCTTTGACAGTCTGGTGGTGGTTGTGTATCCATCCCCCAGTGATTTAGTAGTGGTATATGTCCGAGTCCTGATAATCTAATAGAGGCTCATGCTGCTCACCCATTGCACTGCTTTACTGCATCCAAGATTCTTGCTCGGAGGATGCACATTTCGGACAAGCAGAATCGCTTGTTGAATGTATCCAAATATTGATCTGAATGTATTTCCTTGCATTGGGTTGATATTGAATGGCCAGTCATAATTAATATATTGACCCCATATGAGGGACAATATGATGTTTAACATTTATTTGTCACATACTATTGTGCCCGTTCTCCTGAAGATCATTTTTGTAATTTTTTTTTACTGTGAGTTTGGTACTATGACAACTTCTATTTCTTTATATAGAAGTGTGCCAAATATAATTAGAGGCAAAATGACAGGTCTGTGACAGAAGCCACATTGTGCGCTTGCAGTGTTGTATGGCACAGACTGAGAGCTCAGAGCAGATTTGTCGGCAGAACTCCTCACTCTATTTCTAGCTCAGGGAAGTTGTCACTCCTGACTGTAATGCGTTCTGAGGGGATACCTGTGGTGTCAAAGAAATTTGTACTATGTATTTCCTCTTTAAATTACACAACCTGTCACAGGAACTTATAAAGGCACTATGTGCACCTGAAAACCAGGCACATTTCAAGTACCATTTAACGCCTTCACATAATGGGTTCATTTGTTACACTCCCAGGGTCAGCCTTTAGTATAATACCAGTTCCTTAAACGATCCAACACTGGCCAAGAACTCACATGTGCAGTTATATACTGTTATACCATTACTACGAAATTTATCTTGAAAAGCTCCAAGTAGTAAGAACTGCTGAAATAATTATTTTCGCAGACTTGGCTGTTAAGCTTGAAAGAAAACACAGTCTTATTTACGGGAGAAAAATAGAATATCACTGTTGTGTATGTAGCTGCATGGCATATTTTAACTTTGTTTTGAAACGTATAATACAAACTGCAAAAATAATGCCTATTTGAAATAACCATGGAAGTAGAGCAGAAACACATCATCTGTACGACAAGTTATTGAAGAAAATGAAGAAATTTACAAGGAATTATATTTCCTTAGCAGTGTGAAAATATAATAGGTTATCTTAGCTTGATTTGGTGCAACATCTACTGTGAATAAGGGTTAATCATTGCAGTGGTTTTCAGGAACTTTGTGTTCTCAAGGGAAGTTTTCTGCAGACTACTGAGCATAGTATGGGGTCAGTTGCACTGTCCTGGGGTCAGGAAAGTCATTTGATAATAGCACTTTGAGACTTAATCCTGTGAGACACAACTGCCAAGCCCATCTTGATGTCTATTGTAGCTATATTTCTGTGGGATTATTTTACTGGTTAAAACATGGCGAGTTGTAGTAAATAATTGGATAGATTGTTCAAAGCTGTGATCAGTGGGAGTTTACATGGTAGTAGCAGCGCATACTTTACCAGATCCGCATAGCATTTTCACGGGACACTTGTTCTTAGCAGACTGTAAAAGAGAGCAAGATACCAGCACAATTTCAAATTGAGAATGCTGGTGAGAGGTGGCCATTATTCATACTGCTGCAGGGGCTATGGAGGTATATAAAGCAACCATTCATGAGATTAACCACTTAAAACAGAAATAAAAAAAATACAAATACTCTTCAGTTTAGTTGTGCAGATAAAAGATTGCTGGACAGTAATAGTGATGCCTGCTGTTACATGTTTGATTTTATTAATGGCCCTATGTTGAATTCCGCTTCCTTTGTCTTTTCTACCATCGCTTTCTTTTATTTCATGAAATAGTTGAGTTTCACCTGGTGAAGGTCACTGCCTGAGATAATTTGAACAAGATTTAAAACTATAAAAAAAAAATCAATAAATGGTGTTCAAGCTGAGGGTTTTTTTGTGTGTAGGGCAGGGTGCCAAGGTTCAGAGGGCAAGTACCGACCTCCTCTCACCCACCCTGCTGCAGGACTAGACACTCCCCAGGTCTCAACTCTCCAGGGACAGTATAATTTCAGTAAAGCTTGATGTAACCCATACATCACTGTCTCCCACACTAGGTGTAAAATTAAACTCTAATGTATAAAGTTAAACCAAAATGAGATAAAAACAGGCAGGAGTGTGAATAGGATTATAGTGGACTAAACGCAAGGTGGGGTATTGCACCTTGTAATTTATACTGTGTGGGCCACCGATGCATTGGTAATTCATACCAAGGTACAGTACTTCTTATAAATATACAAATTGACTAACAGAATAAAACAATGTCAGCTATAAAATGTCTACAGTTGCTATAAAAATAATTCTTAATTGTAGATAAAGCACAATTTAATAGAGCCAACCTTCTTTAACTCTTACTTACCCAGTTAGGCTTGTAGCCTTTGAATCAATACATTTTTTCTTCTGTTTCTGCTCTCCTGAAGGCATTGAATCCATGCTGAAGTAGGGCTCCAAAGGTGCCAGTCGCCCTCTGGTACCTCGTCCAAGAAGCCATTATTCAGTGACTGCCAGCAGGCTATTAATCATAGCGGGCACTACAGCCGAATTCAGCTCTGTCCTCGTCTGACATCCTCACACAGACACCTCCAATAGGGGTCACTTAATAGCAATTGGAAACAAGAATACCGGCAGATTTTCCTTTCCCAGATCCAGGTGTGCTGAGGCCAATTGTAGGGTTCAGACTGGTGTGGTAGTTTGCAAGGATGGAGGAGGTTGGGGGGGTCATGGTTGGCATGTTTTGAGGAAAGGGTTGATGATGGTAGTTTTGAAAGAGAGATGGACAATACTTCAGGGGCGAGAACCATTTAACATAACAACATAACAGCATAACAAATAGGAGCAGGAGTAGGCCATTTGCCTGGTCTGCCATTCAATAAGATCATGGTTGATCTGATCTTGGTGTCAACTCCACTTTCCTGCCTGCTCCCTATAACCCTTGACTCACCTATCGTTCAAAAATCTGTCAATCTCTACCTTAAATATATTCAATGACCCAGCCTGAACAGCTCTCTGGGGTAGAAAATTTCAAAGATTCACGACCCTCTGAGAGAAGAAATTCCTCCTCATCTCCGATTTAAATGGGCGATCCCTTAATCTGAGACTATGTCGCCTAGTTCTAGATTCCCCCATGAGGGGAAACATCCTCTCTGCATCGACTCTGTCCAGCCCCCTCAGAATCTGATAAGTTTCAATAAGATCACCTCTCATTCTTCTAAATTCCAATGTGAATAGGCCAAACCTGCTCAACCTTTCTTCATAAGACAACTATTTCATCTCAGGAATCAATCTAGTCAACCTTCTCTGAACTGCCTCCAATGCAAGTGTATCCCTCCTTAAATAAGGAGACCAAAACTGTACGTAGTACTCCAGGTGTGGTCTCATCAACGCCCTGTACAGTTGTAGCAAGACTTCCCTACTTTTATACTGCATTCCCCTTGCAATAACGGCCAACATTACATTTGCCTTCCTAATTACTTGCTATACCTGCTTGACCCCCAGATCCCTTTGTACCGCAGCATTTTGTAGTCTTTCTCCATTTAAATAATAATTTGCTTTTTTATTCTTCTTACCAAAGTGAATAACCTCACATTTTCCCACATTATACTCCATCTGCCAAATTTTTGCCCACTCATTTAGCCTAACTATATCCCTTTGCAGATTCTTTGTGTCCTCTTCACAACTTGCTTTCCCTCCTATCTTTGTATCATCAGCAAATTTGGCTACGTTACACCCGGTCCGTTCATCCAAGTCATTAATATAGATTGTAAATATTTAAGGCCCCAGCACTGATTCCTGTGACACCCCGCAAGTTACAGTTTTCCAACCGAAAAATGACCCATTTATCCTGACTCCCTGTTGTCTGCTAGTTAGCCAATCCTCTATCCATGCTAATATATTACCCCCAACCATGTGAGCTCTGATCTTGTGCAGTAAGCTTTTATGTGGCACCTTATCGAATGTCTTCTGGAAATCCAAATACACTACATCTGCTGGTTCCCCTTTATCCATCCTGCTCGTGACATCCTCAAAGAACTCTAGCAAATTTGTCAAACATGATTTCCCTTTCATAAAACCATACTTGATTGTATTATGATATTCTAAATGTCCTGCTACTACTTCCTTAATAATAGACTCCAGCATTTTCCCATTGACAGATGTTAGGCTAACTGATCTATAGTTTACTGCTTTCTGTTTCCCTCCTTTCTTGAATAGGGGCGCTACATTTGCAGTTTTCCAAATCACTGGGACCTCTCCAGAATCCAGGGAATGTTGTTAGATTACAACCAATACATCCGCTATCTCTGCAGCCACTTCTTTTAAGACCCTAGGATGCAGGCCATCAGGTCTAGGGGACTTGTCCACCTTTAGTCCTGTTAATTTGCCTGGTACTTTTTCTCTAATGACAGTGATTGTTTTAAGTTCCCTGCTCCCTATAGCCCCTTGATTATCTATTATTATTGGAATGCTTTTAGTGTCTTCTGTCACGAAGACCGATACAAAATATTTGTTCAAAATCTCTGCCATTTCCCTGTTTCCCATTATTAATTCCCCAGTCTCACCCTCTAAGGAACCAACGGTTAATTTACCTACTCTCTTCCATTATATATACCCGTAGAAGCTCTTACTGTTTGTTTTTATATTTCTTGCTAGTTTACTCTCATAATCTATCTTCTCTCTATTATTTTTCTAGTCGTTCTTTACAATGTCACGTAGCATGGGGGCCAGGAAAGCAATTTGGATGGTCAGCAGTTTAGTGGTAATGCGATGAAAAGAGCAAGAGGAGGGTCTTATGGACATGATGAGCCTGGAGAGAGCTTGAGGGGAGATAGGAGAGAAGCTAACAAAAGATGTGGGTTCAGCGATTGGAAGGAGGGAAACCTTGGGGGAAGGTTTGGCCTGATGAGCAAGGGAAAGGGAGTAATGCAGCAGAGGCAGCTGAATGGATTGCCTTAATCTTAGTAACAAAGAAATCCATGAGCACCTCACATTTGTTAGTGGTGTGGGTGTGGAGGGCAGGGGAGTGGAGCTTAAGGGGACCTAGTGGAGATAAAGATCCGGATTGTATTTTTGCTTTCTGGGGTGATCCTGGATTAATGGGCAGTTTAAGCAGTAGAAAGCAAGGCCAGATATTGTTTAATGTGGTCCAACCAGATCTGACAATGGATGGCGAAACCAATTATGGAACTCACCACGTGTTGGAGGAGGAGAAGAGGCCAGGTTGCCAGTGGGGAAGGAAAGCTGCAGTCGTCGCTGAAGGAGGAGGGAAGGCCAGTCGCCGACGTGGGAGAGGGGGACCCGGTCGTTGTTGAGGAGGAGGTCGTCTGTCGCCGAGGGAAGAAGACGTTTGAGGAGGACTCTAGCGACGACCTTCACAGTGGCTGATAGCAGGGAGATTCCTCTCTGGTTGCTGCAGTCGGACTTGACCCCTTTTTTAAAGATGGTCACAATCCCTGCATCTCTGAGATCCCCCGGCATGCTCTCCTCCCTCCAGATGAGAGAGATGAGGCCATGTATTCACGCCAGCAGTGTCTCTCTGCCATACTTCAGTGCCTCAGCAGGAATTCCATCCGCACCCATAGCCTTGTTGTTTTTAAGCTGACT
Source organism: Pristiophorus japonicus (assembly GCF_044704955.1). NCBI lineage: Eukaryota > Metazoa > Chordata > Chondrichthyes > Pristiophoridae > Pristiophorus > Pristiophorus japonicus. The sequence goes on from NC_091989.1 coordinate 144,821,130, forward strand.
TATGGCTTTTTCTACCTCATGCAGTGTTCGGGTCTTACTGAGGTTGTGGCGGGTAGCATGCTGCGGGATGGAGTCGAGAACACTCGAGTCAAAGGCAGAGTCTCGATTGAGGAAATCTTCGAAATGCTTCTTCTAGCGGGCCCTGACTGCCTCGCTGTCCTTGATAAGTGTTTCCCCATTCTTGGCAAGCAGTGGGGTGGAGCCTTGGGTGTTTGTACCATAATGGCCTTGACTGCGATGATGAATCCTCGCACATCATGGTTGTTGGCCAGCTGCTGTAACTCCTGTGCTTTCTCCATCGACCACCTGTTCTTTAGGTCCCGGGTTTTTTGTTGGACCTCAGCCTTGAGCCGTCTGTAATGCTGCTTTGCTGCTCCCACGTTGGGTTGTTGTATAAGGCTCAGAAATGTCCTACGCTTGCGACCTATTAGCTCTTGGATCTCCTGATCATTCTCATTAAACCAGCCCTGGTGTTTCCTGGTTGAGTGACCGAGCGTCTCTTTGCAGATACTGGTTATGGAGGCTTGGAGGGCAGACCAAGCGCTGTGGGCATTCTGCGTCTCGGGATCGTCAAGGCACGCCAGGTTAGCTGTGAGGCGCTGGCTATATAGGGCTCTCTTAACTGGGTCCTTAAGTGCTCCGGCATTGACTTTTTGCGGCACTGCTTCTGCTGCCCCCTCCGCTTTGGGACTATGTTGATGTTGATGATGGATCAGATTAGGCGGTGGTCCGTCCAGCAGTCATCAGCTCCTGTCATGGCATGGGTGATGCACACATCCTTGCGATCCCTGGCTCGGACGATGATGTAGTCGAGCAGGTGCCAGTGCTTGGAGCGAGGGTGTTGCCACGATGCCTTGTATTTGTCCCTCTGGCGGAACAAGGTGTTAGTGATGACAAGTTAATGCTCAAGACATTTTGTCAGGAGTAGGGTACTACTGGAGTTGGCTTTCCCTACCCCACTCTGCCAATCACGCCCCCCCCCAGAGGTCTGTGTCCTTGCCAACCCTGGCGTTGAAGTCACCGAGGAGGATCAGTTTGTCACCAGGACAGGGATTTTTTGAGGTTGGAGTAAAAACCCTCTTTGGCCTCATCTGTTGCATCAAGTGTTGGGGCGTATGCACTGATGACTGTGGCACACTGGTTCCGGAATAGGGTGAGTTAAAGAGTCATGAGGTGTTCGTTAGCCCCGCAGGGGGAGTCTTTGAAGCAGTCGACCAGCTTCTTTTTGATGGCGAAGCCAACTCCGTGGAGGTGGCATTCTTCCTCTGGTTTCCCTTTCCAGTATAAGCTGTAACCTCCACCTTGTTCCTTGAGCTGGCCTTCCCCTGCCCGCCGGGTCTTGCTTAGGGTGGCGATGTCGATATCAATGCGTCTAAATTCCCGGGCAACTATGGCGTTGCGGAGTTCCAGCCTATCGCCGTTGGGATTGTCCATGATAGTCCTGACGTTCCAGGTCCCAAACTTCATGTTAACGGAATGGAAGATGTCTGTGCATGAGTTCTTTTAACGTGGGGTGGTCGTTGCACACTGGCTACCACACGGGCTTAGCTGAGCAAGGTCTTGATCCAGTGGCAAGGGGGTGCAAGACGACTTGAGACCAATCACTGCTATATGTGTCTGGTTGCCTATGGCAAGATGTTGGCCGCAGGCTTGGCGCTGGGTAGCATCCTTGGTGGTAGGTGGTCCAAGGCCTGGCTGGGGGCAGGCATTGGGAGGGTCAGTGGCCCACTGGGGTTCTTCCCGTGGCCGAGGAGCTCCTCCCGGAGTCACGGTGCGGATTCCGTCCCCTACGGGGCACAACGGACTTGATTTTTGCAGCGCAACAGCTACAGGAAAAATGCAGGGAACAGCGCCCGACCTTATACATGGCCTTCTTCGACTCTACAAAGGTCTTTAATACTGTCAACCGCGAGGGTCTATGGAGCGTCCTCCTCCGTTTCGGAGGTCCCCAAATGTTTGTTACCATCCTCCGCCTGCTCCACGACGACATGCAGGCCGTGATCCTTACCAACAGATCCATCACAGACCCAATCCATGTCCGGACCAGGGTCAAACAGGGCTGCATCATGGCCCCAACCCTCTTCTCAATCTTCCTCGCTGCCATGCTTCACCTCACAGTCAACAAGCTCCCCGCTGGAGTGGAACTAAACTACAGAACCAGTGGAACCTGTTCAACCTGTGCCATTTCCAGGCCAGGTCCAAGACCACCCCAACCTCTGTCGTCAAGCTACAGTAGGCGGACGATACAGGGGCTGAACTCCAGGATATAGTCGACGTATTTTCTGAGGCGTACGAAAGCATGGGCCTTACGCTAAACATCCATAAGACAAGTTCCTCCACCAATCTGTCCTCACCGCACAGCACTGCCCCCCAGTCATCAAGATCCACGGCGCGGCCCTGGACATCGTGGACCACTTCCCATATCTCGGGTGCCTCCTATCAACAAGAGCAGGCATCGACGACGAGATCCAACACCACCTCCAGTGCAGCCTTCGGCCGCCTGAGGAAAAGAGTGTTTGAAGACCAGGCCCTCAAAACTGCCACCAAGCTCATGGTCTACAGGCTGTAGTAATACCCACCCTCCTGTAGGGCTCAGAGACATGGACCATGTACAGTAGCCACCTCAAGTCGCTGGAGAAATATCACCAATGATTTCTCCACAAGATCCTACAAATCCTCTGGATGAACAGGCGCACCAACATTTGTGTTCTCGTCCAGGCCAACATCCCCAGCATTGAAGCACTGACCACACTCGATCAGCTCTGCTGGGTAGGCTACATAGTTCGCATGTCAGACACGAGACTCCCAAAGCAAGTGCTCTACTCAGAGCTCCTTCACGGCAAATGAGCCAAAGGTGGGCAGCGGAAATGTTACAAGGACACCCTCAAAGCCTCCCTGATAAAGTGTGACATCCCCACTGACACCTGGGAGTCCCTGGCCCAAGACCGCCCTAAGTGGAGGAAGTGCATCCGTGAGGGCGCTGAGCACCTCGAGTCTCAACGTCACGAGCATGCAGAAATCAAGCGCAGGCAGCGGAAAGAGCATGCGGTAAACCAGTCCCACCTACCCCTTCCCTCAATGACTCTTTGTCCCACCTGTGACAGAGTCTGTGGCTCTCGTATTGGACTGTTCAGCCACCAAAGAACTCACTTCAGGAGTGGAAGCAAGTCTTCCTTGATTCTGAGGGACTGCCTATGATGATGATGAAACCAATTATGCACCATATACGCTCAAGTCTGTGCCCCTTGGAATTGAGGTAGTGAAGATGGATGCCATATCAGGTGAAACAGTCAGAGAGGGAGAGAGATGTGAGGTAATGGTTGAGCATATCGACAGCTGCAAAGTATCATGACGAGTAGAGGACCAAAGGCTAAACGGTTGAAAGTTTGAAAGTGAGTTGTCGGTGACTTGTAGGAGAGATTTTTCCAAGGGTATTGCATAAAAAAGTGAGGTTGGAAGGGGATAGGGAATGTGGATAATGAGGGATACCAGAAAATGGTCGGAGGTTACCTTGTCTGTGACGTCAAGGTCAATGGGGTGGCCGTGAATATCGGTAAAGTGGTTTATGTAGAGGGAGGGGTAGAGGGAGGGCAATGAACTCAGAGACAAGAGGGCAAGGTGAGTTGAGATCAGCTAACTCAGTGTGGGCTGGGAATTAAACTTGGGGCTTACTGCTCTTTATAGCTAAGCTACTCAATGGATACACTCACTGACCCATTGGGGGAAATCACTACATTTTCAATAAAACCCTTTCTAATCCTTTTTTTCAAAATCTAGATTAACTTTAGAATTCCATTTAATATATTTTTGAAGTAAATGATTCAATGTTTTTAAATGTTCGTTTTAATGGGGAGTATTAGAAGTGCAGAAGCCACTATATTAATCCCTATTATACCTCGTGAACTTCTTTTCACCTCTATCCAGACATGAAACCCTTTAATCAAGAATAATATATTAAATTCACATGTTCTCTCAGCTCCATGCTTCTTTCATGAGGGAATCATTGAGCCTGTACAATTTTTTTTAGCTCTGGGGACCCAATTTCACTTCACTCCGGTAGTTACAGATGCACTCATATTCAGGAGAAGTGGTGTGTGGCTCACTCTGCATCCTCACCCCATGTGCAAGTCAAAGCAACCATTCCTCGTCTGTGTGCTGCGCACTATTAATTAACCATTTTAAAAAATATATCCAGATTAGCTGCAATTGTGGTTACTAATGTGATCGGATAAGGGAGAGGATGTCTCAGCAGACAAAGGCCCAGCCTCCATTACAACATTTAAAAACACAGCCTTTGTTTGTCTTGACATACACGGGAGCCTATTCATCCTACAAGTACGTGCTTTCAAAATGTTTTGCCACCTCCGGTGCACACAGTCTAAGCATGGGTTTCCTGAATCCACTCCGTGAATCACAATCTTTACAGGGGTAATTAATTGCAGGAGGCTGATTCTTTACGCATTTTATTTTTAATCATTTGCATTACCTATACCTGTGAATGCATTACTAGTGTGAATATTCAGCAGATTGCAACTGTACACATATGTGAATAAGGATAACATTGGAAATACGGCTAGATATAGGTACAGCATCAAAGTGCCGATGTACATAGTTATACTAAGTGAAAATACAAGCCCAAATTTACAGAGTTTACCACTGGCTGCTGTACAGAAAGAAACAACACTTTTGCCAATTTAGTTCCATCGAGCAGGCCATAAATCTGGTACTATCGCTGTAAAGCACCAGACTCATGCAGATTTACAGCAGTAATCGAAGAGGGAGAAGTCTTTCCAAACGCGATGCTGTCACATCATGTGATAAGTTTTGTATCACATTTGGCTGGGACATCACCTTCTTATCTAATGGGATTTATCAAGCTGCCTGTTGTATAAATCTAGGGTTGTGCATGGGTAGTAGTAAACTATTAGGTTTATTTCTCAAGCGTGAAAGCCCCTTAATTCACAAACATTGCAGGCATGGAATTGTTCTCATTCATGAAATAAATCCAGCTGCAATATTCTATTTTTCATTGGACTGTTGCCAGTGAATAATCTGGCGCTTACCACCCAAATGTACAGAACTACATAAGACCCTCAGTATATATTTCTGTAATGTAGCACGTATTATACATTACACAGTGACCTGAGAGGGAAACGTGATTTCTGTACAACACGATTCCCATTCACCTCCGAATTTGTAATATTAGTTGTCCTGCCATAAGGAGGCACTGACTGTAGCCATTCATTTTTTGGCAACAAAGGATGGAAAATAAAGATCATCCACCTGCCTGTGGTACTTCTCAGTAGCCAAAGTAAAAGTAGGAGTGGTGGAGGCCACCACTCTCTTTACCACTCCATTCTTCCACTACGCAGAACGTTATTTGGCTACGAACACAGTTTCCGGTGAGAGGCCGGCTAAGTGAAACACTTACAGTGAGTTTTTGCTAAGAGCAAGTAAAGAAGGAAATTTGGCCTGGATTGGAGTGAATGCCTATATTTTAAGTGTATTGGTGTTAAGGCAAATCCATTGGATCTTGTTTTTTCATCATTAACCTATAATTTGAATTGCTCACTCAAGTATGGGTAGATACATTCAACAGCCATCATCTTTTCTGGTAGGAAATTCTTAGGCAGTTGGCCGCACCGTTCCCCAGCCCAGCTCCTGGCCCAATCACCCATTACCACACAAAATCAGCTTGCAGCAGGGGCAGAAAGACCACCTCTCAGAATCTTAAGAATAAGATAGGAAACCTGGAGGTCCTTGCTGGATCACAGAAGCTGATTCAACAATGGTACGATAAAGCTTATTTTGTAGATTTGAAAAAGTCAAACTGAGGGTGTGTAGCCATTTATGTGAAAAAGAACTTGAGTACAATGGAAATGCATCTATATGGCCTCACTGTGGGTAAAGTGGAAACCATCTAATAGAGATGAGAGACATAAAAGGATGGAAGTGAAGGCACCTAGGTCCAGGAAACCAGAGTGAACCAACAGAACTATGTACAGGGACAGATGCAGTTGTTATAAGTTACATTAATTTACCAGAGACAGATTGGGAATCTGTAAAGTGTGCAATAGGAGTGAAAATATGATCCTGGCACAAAATTGAATTGTTACATGAAACAATTGGCTAAGAAATTCACATGACCCATGGGTGCTATTGGACATGATATTAAATAACAACCAGGAGATGGCAGAGCAGGTCAGAGTCAGAGAACACCTCGGCATTAGTGACCACAATATGGGGAACTTTAATGTTAAGTTTGTGATGGAAAGAGATTGAGCATAAAATTTATATAGAGCCTTTCACGACCTCAGGACATCCCAAAAGCTCTTAAAAGCCAATGAAATACTGTTGAAGTGTATTATCTGATCATTCACTCATTTGCTAGTGGAATCTTATGTGCAATTAGACTGCTGTGCTTGACTACATAACAACAGTGATTGCACTTCCAAATATAATCCATTGGTTGTAAAGCACTTTGGGATTCTCTGAGGATGTGATAAATTGTTATGTTAATGGAAGTTATTTCTTTGCATATGGGCAAAAATGGGATTGTTCTCAAAGTATAAAACTACAGGTAGCAGAGTAGACTACAATGAATATGAAAACAAGGTAAATGAGATTAAGAGACTGGTCAGAAGAGCTAAAGTAAAAATGAGGTTAGGAGAGTAGGGAATATTTAAAGAAATTTCAACTATTTCTATAAATATCATAGAATCATTGAATTATGCAGCACAGAGGGAGGCCATCGAGCCACCAGACCAGTGCCAGGTGTCTGAAAGAGTATCCATTTAGTCCCATTCATTTGCCATTTTCCCATGTCTTTTATATATTTATTTTTCAAGTATTTATCTACTTCCTCTTGAAAGCTATTATGGTTTCTGCTTTCACCCTGTTTCTGGTCGTGCATTCCATGTGATAACAACCCTCGGCATAAAAATACATTTTTATACAGTCTTCGTTCATTCTTTTGAAATTATTTTAAATTTATGCTCTGTACTTAGCAACTCATTGATCAGTGAAAATAGTTTTCTCCTATTAATCTTATAAAAATAATTTATAATTTTGAATGCCTCTGTCAGATTTCCTGTTAACCTTCTCTGCTCCAGGGAAAATATCACTAGTTTCTCCAATTTCGCTTTATAACCAAAGTTGTTCATCCCTGCTATTATCCTAGTAAAGGTGTTCGATACGATCTCATTGGCTTTGACATCCTTCTTATAGTAAGATGTTCAAAATTGAATAAAATGTTTTAACCGTGGCCTAACCAGTTGATTTGTATCGGCTAGAATTAATTACTTTATTTGGTTTTATATAGGTGCATCATCAGCAGATGTGGATATTGTGCCCCGCCCCCTGCCGCCCCCCCCACAACACCCAAGTTCAAATTATTCTTATATATTGAAAAGACCAATGGTCCGAATACTGACCTCTGGGGAACGCCACTGTTCACAACTGAACAATATCAATTAACCACTGTTTCCTGTTTATTGTCCTTAAGCTAACATCTTATTCATGATGTCACATTTCCTTGAGTACTGTGCACCTTTATTTTATCAACAAGACTCCTACCATGCCCCTTTCTCCAACACCATTTGAAAATCTATATACGTAACATTTACAGTATTTCCATTATCAATACACTATTAACTCTTACTCAAAGAACTCAATTAAATTTATCAAAAATGGCTTGCCATTTGCAATCCACGCAGGCTAGCCTTAATTAGCCTATGTCTTTCTAACTGAGTATTCATTTTATCTGATATTATAGCATCTAGAAGCTTACTACCAATGTTAGGATGGCTAGTCTATAGTTTTACAGTTTCTCCTCTTCTTCCTTTTAGAATAATAGTGATACATTATGAATCCTCTAATCCTCTGGCACACCTTCCATATTTAAGATATTTGTTTCCTGCTGCAACTGTAAAGGATATTGATGAGGCCACACCTGGAATACTGCGTAAAGTTTTGGTCTCCATATTTAAGGAAGGATATACTTGCATTAGAGGCTGTTCAGAGAAGGTTCACTTGATTGATTCTGGAGATGAGGGGGTTGACTTATGAAGATAGGTTGAGTAGTTTGGGCCTATCCTCATTGGAGTTCAGAAGAATGGACTCAATTTTCCCCAAAGCTGTTTTTTGACGTACTTGAAGAGTTACGCCTGTTTTTTTGCAGCCCAACTACACCAAAAAAAAAATCATCCAAGTTTCCCCGTTTGAATTGTTTATTTTGGCACTGCCTAGCCAGTCCTTTAGCTTTGGAGTTGGAGCCTAAGATCTGTGCAAAAGGATCAGGTTGCTACGGTAACCAGGGACATATTGCGGGCTGAGGCTGGAAAGTGACACATACAATAGCCAGCTCACAACAACCTGCACAAGCACATTAAACATTGCAGAAACTTACCACCATTAAATTATTAAAGTATTTATGACAAAAGTCTATGTCCTCCCCTCCCACCCCCGATGCCAGTGCCGGTACTCGCTACTATCCCTGACCGAAGGGCCTCTCGATGCCGGTACCTGCTACTATCCCAGGCCGAAGGGCCTCCCTCCCGGTACCCGTTACTATCCCAGGCTGAAGGGCCTCCCCACAGGTACCCGCTACTATCCCAGGCCGAAGGGCCTCTCGATGCCGGTACCCACTACTATCCCAGGCCGAAGGGCCTCCCTCCAGGTACTCGCTACTATCCCTGGCCGAAGGGCCTCTCAATGCCGGTACCCGCCACTATCCCAGGCCGAAGGGCCTCCCTCCCGGTACCCGTTACTATCCCAGGCCAAAGGGCCTCCCAGTGCCGGTACCCACTACTATCCAGGCCAAAGGGCCTCCTCCCTCCCGGTACCCACTCCTAACTCTGGCCGAAAGGCCTTCCCCCCTCTCTTCCACACTCTCTCCCCGCTTTGCTGCTGCTGTCCTGGGCCCTGGAAGTGCATCTGCTGCGCTGATTTCCTTATCTGCGCCGATTTTCTTAGCTGCCCAGAAGGTTTTTCCACAACGGTCACATGGCCCGTCCTAGGAAACATTGGAGTAAATCAGATCTGGCCAAACTTGCTTAAATGGCCAGAATTGGCACAGGTGGCAGGTTACACCCCCAGTGAGGTAAAAAAAAACTAACCTAAAAAAATTGTAACTGAGTTACACTGGCACACAATCTTTGGGGAAACTTGGATATTTTAATTTAGGACAAAAAAATCAGCGTGCGCCAAAAAAAACAGCGCAAATAACTGGGGAAAATTGAGCCTAATGAGAGGTGATCTTATCGAAAAATATAAGATAATGAGGAGGCTCGACAAGGTGGCTGCAGAGAGGATATTTCCACTCATAGGGGAAACTAAAACTAGGGGACATAGTCTCAGAATAAGGGGCCATCCATTTAAAACTGAGATGAGGAGGAATTTCTTCTCTCAGAGAGGGTTGTAAATCTGTGGCATTCTCTGCCCCAGACAGCTGTGGAGGCTGAGTCATTGAATATATTTAAGGCGGAGAGAGACAGATTTTTGAGTAATAAGAGAGTAAAGGGTTATGGGAGCGGGCAGGGAAGTGGAGCTGAGTCCATGATCAGATCAGCCATGATCTTATTAAATGGCGGAGCAGGCTCAAGGGGCCAAATGGCCTACTCCTGCTCCTATTTCTTATGTTTGTAGACAGAGTCTGCTCTTTTCTGTCTGATTTCCCTCAGAATTCTAGGATGCATGCCATCAGAGCCCAGTATCTTTCCACACTTGAGTTGCAGCAACCTTTTCATCCTTTTTGATAGTTTTGCTATCTCCTCCCCCTCCTTCACATTGTCATTCCTATCAGAAGCCTCAGTGAAAACAAAGGCAAAGTACTCATTTGGCATCTTCGTCGTTACTTCCTTTATGTTCTTTTTCATATCTAATTGCCCTAATTCTTTCTTTAATTTTTTCTTTAAATTTTTTGTGCTCAGATGTTTCTGACTATTTCTCTTTGTTATTTGCTTCACACCCCTAATTCTTTCTAATGATTTTTGTTTTCCCTCTGCATTTCGATACTCAACATGATCTTCTTTTGCATCAACAGCCCTAGATTTATCGTATGCCCCTTTCTTAAGTCCCAGGGGGCGAAATTGCCCCTTTTTTGCGCCCCGTTAGTGCCTCCAGGGAGCACAATGCAGTTTTCGCCCAGGGGAGAGGGGCACTACCGCCTCTCGGGAAATTGCCCCGGAGGTTTGGGGGCGTTGTACTGGCAATGCCGCGACCCACGCTTAGCGCCCCGGCCGATTACATCGCCATGCACATCAACCCCTCATCGCCCCGCACCGATCTGTTAATGTCTCGTGGGAGACATCCACTCTCGGGGCGCTGTTTAAAGGGGAGGCCTGCAGCGCCCCGGGCCGCCATCTTGGGTCGGTCCGACCATGGTGACCCTAGCGTGGACCGGGCCGCCATTGTGCAGCCCAGCATTCCATTTTGGGTGCAGGGCTGCTGGCCTGGTCTCATGCTGCCCTGGTGGTCCAGTGGCGCCACCAAAGGGCCATGTAGAGTGCGCAGCGGCACTCCCCTTGAATGGAAGGGGAGGGGTATTGTAGCGCGTTGGTGCTACTCGGAGCATTCAATGCCGCGCTGATGCCCCGGGAGCGCCCCTCATGCTCCGCTTCCTTTGAGGGGCTGAAGGCCCAATTCCGCATCGGGGGCGAGATGTCCAGGCTGGGCGATTAAGGGCCTGGTCCCACAAGGTTACCGCGCCCCAATCACCCCCTAACTTTAATTTGAATTTCTCTATTCATTAAGGAACTTCATATGCCCCTTTACTTCTTGAAGGAATATGTTTAGTCTAATCAACTCCTGTGTGAAATATTTCCATTGTTTATTTCTTTCCAGTTTTTCTGGCTAGTTTCCTTTGTATTTCATTAAAATGTCATTTTTCTCAGTCGAATGCTTTTAGCTTTGACTGTTTACTTTCCTTTTCAATTTTTATATGGAACCTAATTATATTATGGCTGTTTCCTATGGGTTTTCCTACCCTCACATTACTTCACAGTACATCAGGTGAAAAAGAAAATGGTGAGGCCATTGAAAAATACCAAAGGTGACGTATCAAGTGACCAAGAGATAGATATGCTGAATTAATTATTTTTCTTGTGTGTTCGTGAAAGTTGAAAGGGGTGCGGGGGCATGGGGGACAGATGAAACAGTTAAAGAAATATACATTTCATATAAAACAGTCACTGATAGGCTGGGGAAGTTAAATGCACCAGGTCTGAATGGAGTTCACATAAGAGTACTTAAAGAAGTGGCCAGTGAAAGTGGCTAGTGAAAGTGGCCACATTCTTACCACTATTCTGAGGGAATCATTTGATATGATAATGCCCAGGGAGTGGAAAGCTGCTGACCTAACACCAATCTTTAAAATTAATCCATTCCATTCTCCCAGTTTCACCATCTCCATCGCATCTGCTCTGACGATGCCACCTTTCACACTAGTGCCTCCTTTTTCTTCAACAGAGGATTCCCCTCCGCTGTGGTTAACATGGCCCACAACCGTGTCTGTTCTATTTCCCGCACCTCTGCTCTCACCCCTTCCCCTCCCTCTCAGAATCATGACAAGGTTCCCCTTGTCCTCGCCTTTCACCCCACCAGTCTCCACGTTCAACGAATCATCCTCCGCCATTTCCGCCACCTCCAGCGTGATCTCACCACCAACCCCCTCCCCTCCCCTCTCAGCATTCCGAAGGGACCACTTCCTCCGCGACACCCTGGTCCATTCTGCAGTCACCCCCAGCAGCCCCTCCCCTTCCCACAGCACCTTTCCGTGTAAGCGCAGGAGATACAACACCTGCCCTTTTACCTCCTCCCTTCCCACTATCCAGGGCCCCAAGTACTCCTTCCAGGTGAAACAGCGATTTACTTGTACTTCTTTCAATTTATTATACTGTATTCGCTACTCACAATATGGTCTCCTCTACATTGGGGAGACTAAGTGTAGATTGGGTGACCGCTTTGCGGAACACCTCCATTCAGTCCGTAAGTGTGACCCTGAGCTTCCAGTCGCCTGTCACTTTAATTCTCCACTGCATTCCCACTCTGACCTCTCTGTCCTCGGTCTCCTACACTGTTCCAACGAAGTTCAATGCAAGCTCGAGGAACATCACCTCACCTTTCGTTTAGGCACTTTACAGCCTTCTGGACTCAACATTGAGTTCAAAAATTTCAGAGCATAACCGCTGTCAATCTTTGGCTCCCTCCCACCCCACCATCTCTCTAATCTCTCCTGTCTTCCAACCTATCACAGACCTTCCCTTTTGTTCTTTCTTCCCCTCCCCCTTCCAGTGCTTGTTAAGAATATGTTCTTTTCGAACACTCTCCAGTTCTGATGAAGGGTCATCGACCCGAAACGTTAACTCTGCTTCCTCTCCACAGATGCTGCCTGACCTGCTGAGATTTCCAGCATTTTCTGTTTTTATTTAAAAAGCAGCATATGGACAACTCAGGAAGCTATATACCAGTCAATCTCACATCTGTTGTCGGTAAAGCAGTAGAAGGCATCTTGAAAGAAGGGATAATGAAATAGCTCGATAGATGTGGAGTGGTGAGAATGCGTCATCGTGGATTTATGGAAGAGATGTCTTGCCTAACAAATTCACAGGAGTTCTTCAAAAAATGAAGGAGCTTGTTGACAATAGATATCCTGTGGATGTGATACATTTAGATTTCAGCAACGTTTTTGATAACGTGTCACACAGTGATTAGTCCACAAGGTCGGAAGGCATAGAATAGGAGGCAAGCTTCAGAGGTGGCTTGAAAATTGGGCAAACCAGAAAAAGCAAAGATGATTGTGACTGGAGCTGCATTGACATGGCAAATTGAGGTGCCTCAAGGATCAGTAATCATCCATCGTTATTTAAGGTAAATATGAATGATTTGGAGCGAGAGGGAGAAACAAAGCCATGTAAGTTTGTAAATGACACCAAATTCAGACAATAGGAAGAGGCAAACCAAATATCTGGATTGGTTAGGAAGATAGAGGAGTAGCAAATACCATTTAATGTCGGCAATTGCAAAGTAATGAGAATAGGGAGGGGAATTAAACATAGGGAGGAAATATAAACTCAATGGGGCCAAAATTGCCCTCTGCCCAGTTTGGGGCGGATAATTTTAATTAACTGAAGATTTAGCGCCCGTAGAGATGGCATGGAGTGATATTCGAGACTTTGTCCCAAAAAACGGAGCGGGGCATTGGGGGCAGAAATGACTTCCGCGTGGCGCTGCAGGGACAGGAGGAACGACTGAGCACCCAATTTTACCTGACTCTCATTCAGTCATAACAAGACACCTGGTCCCTGGCCTTCTTAAAGGGCATGTATTTCAGATAGATTATGGTCATTCTCATCAGTTCTATTGGATCATCTGGTGTATGTTTCAAGCATCAATGGGAACTCGGTGAGGCAGCACAAGGGCAACCAGATTTTCAGATTGAAATGGTAGCGCAAGCTGTGGCGGACAGGAGACGCCTCCTATTTCCAGAGTCTGGGAGGCCCTCTGGGCAGAGGTGGCTGTCGAGGTATCGAGGGCACCTCAATAGTGGACCAAATAGCAACACAGTGCTGAAAAGGTTCAAGAACATCACTCGAGTGGTGAAAGTAAGTACATGCAGCCCCAACTACTGAACTGCAGCCTCTGAGCCTCTGGCTCCTTCCCCAACTGTTACACATCAGTCTCTGCACTCAGCAAACCACCATTTTAGTGAGGATGCAAACGTATATCATCTGTGCCTACTCACACCCTTTCATTTGTTGCTTAGAATTGCAGCTCCTTAAGCTGCACATCCATGTCTTCCACATCCCTACCTGGACTGTGACTCACCAACATTTCTTTGCTTTGTAGGCCAAGATGGCACATAACCGTTGTGGGTAGCAGAGAATTGGAGGTGGAGAGGTGCAACTGCGCCAGCTCAGTGATGTGGAGGAAAGGGTACCATGGCTTATGGGGCCATAGGTTGCCTGTCCAGTGGCCGTCAGGACCGTGGATCCTGCTGGGGGCTACATTGGTAAGTCACACCCTTCCTTTCATGCTATCTGCATGCTATTCCACAAAGGCCTATCATTTTGCTGCTCAACAATGTGTGCACCTATGTTTCTGCAAGGTTGACCCCCTTCCCTCGCCTTTACGCGACTTTTGTGCCATTTATACTTGCAGACAATGCCCTGGACATGGACGAGCCTGTGCCTGAGCCCCCAGAGCCCAGTGAGGCCAGCGAGGAAATGTTGCCAGAGGAGGAGAGTGAGGAAGACCCAGATCCAGCAGTCACTGCTTCTCTCACTCGCACCCATCAGCTCAGATACTGGGAGTACGCATTCTTTGCAGCGTAGCTTAGTAGAGGGGTCTGCACTGGGTGATGCACCGGGGCCTAGTGGGCTGCAGAGTGATCAAGGGGAAAGGAAAGCTCAGGAGCCAGCTCCGCGGAGGGCGAGTTCGCGTGGGAGTTCTGCTGCACAGGACTCAGATGAGGACTTCAATGTGGAGGCGTCGCCCAAGGGGTACTGGCCATGCACTCAGAGATGATAGGTGCAATGGCAAGGGTGCCCAAGAGCCTGTCGCAAGTGGCAAGGAGCGTGGAGGAGTCCGCCTCCCGCATTGCACAGAGCTCTGTGCATACCATGGAGCCCATCATTTCCAGACAATAGTGGACTCCCAGAGAGACCGTGCGGATCCAGACCTCATGACGCATGTCATGGCGATGTGGCAGCTTCCATTGCAGCACAGACGAAAGCAACCCAAAGTCTTTGTTCTGTAATGCAGACAATGGTTGGTGGCAGGGACGCTTACACTGTTCTCATGCAGTCTCAGCTGGATGCCACGCGAGCTCTGACTGCTGCCATCACCGCAGGGTGTACCACAGTCCACCAAGGATCTCACAGTGTTGCAGCAGCCCACCCAACTATGCTCGAGCAGTTTAGTGGGGATGCTGAGGTGCTGCCCCAGGGGAGTGGCACTGGGTCATTGGAGCAGGAACCTGCTGCCCTCCCTGTGGCGTAGTTCTAGATTGCGTATATGTAAAAGGGGCTATAAGGAAATGCACAAGAGTGAGTGAAAGATGCTAAGTTGTTGCTGCACTTTTTGTTCCATAAATATTGATTGGAAACTTTATTGCTTGCTGTTGTGTCTCATTTCAGTGTGGGGAATCACATGTATCAGAGCTCATTGCTGTGGGAATTGGGTGCACAGAGGAAGGTGCAAGTGGTGGGCACTTTATTGGAATTGAGCTGCTATGAGACGGTCGCGGACGTCCCTTGCAGGATCCGGATGGTGATGGCGCCTCCTCCTCCTGGTGCTCCTCCTGCTCCTCCTCCTCCACTGCTGTGTTTATGTCATCGGGCAATGGCTGTGCTCATGATTGCCAGGTTGTGAAGCATGCAGCAGATGGCGACAAATAGGGACATGTGGTCAGGCAAGTACTGCAGCGATCAAGGCAGTGGAAAGTTGTTTCAGGATTCCAATGGTCTGCTCAATGAGACTCCTGGTGGCAGCATGATGGTCATTGTAAGATTACTGGGCAGGAGTGGTGGCGTTGAGGAGGGGAGTCATGAGCCATGTGCATAGCGGATAGCCCTTGTCTCCTAGGAGCCAGCCAAGACTTTCATTTGGCGGCTCGAACACACCTGGCACAGAATGAAGGCATCGTGGCAGCTGCCACGATACCGGGCATCAGTGGCCATGATTTGGCATCTCAGGTTGCACACCAACTGCACGTTGAGTGAGTTGTATCCCTCTCAGTTTTGGAAGTTCTCCGGATTGTTCTGCGGCGCCCTCAATACGACGTGGGTGCAGTCAATGGCGCCCTGTACCATGGGGAAGCCTGCTATCCTGAGGAAGCCAGTTGCCCGCTCCATCTGCTTCTCTCTGGTCATTGGGAATGAGATGAATTCCCTTCTCCTCTTGTAGAGAGCATCTGACCTGACGGATGGAGCAATGGGCGGCAAACTGGGAGATGCTGTGGCTCCCTGAAAAGATCCAATGGCGTAGAATTTGAGGGCGATGGTGACCTTGGCTGCCACTGATAGGACTGTCCTCACCCTTGTTTGATTCTCCAGGTCTGGCTGCAGGAGACGGCACAGCTCCTTGACCACGTCTATCCTGAATCGCAGTCTCCAGAGACACTGCTCATCAGTCAGGTCGATGTACGAAAATGGTTGTCAGAAGACCCTTGCTGCATAGGGTCTTCTGCCACCATGTCTGTGCCTGCGTCTTGGTCTGGCCACTTCCTCATTGCCCTGTGCGTCCTGGTCGTGCTGGTCATCACCCTCTGGTTGCTCTTGCTGCTGCCCATCTACCTGATGCTGTTGCCTTCCGCTCTCCATGTCCCTTTCTGTCTAGCTGTGTGGGTCTACGTTCCTGCCCCTTCTCCTCATTGCATGCCCTTCTCCATGCCCATCTGCAAGGCCTTCTCCACACCCTTCTCCACCACCCTCTCTATGGCCAGCTGCATGACCAGCTAGCAGTATGCCCAGCTCCATGGCCATCTCCATCTACCTGTAGGATCATATCTCTCTCCCTTTCCTGATGGCTCTGCATCTGTAATTGTTGGCTGCGTTGTCTTCTCCGGAGCATCCTGCGATACAGAATGTGGAGCAGGCACTCGACTGCCAGCACAGCCTACTCTGCTAATCGTCACTATTTAAGCAAGGGGAAGGATGGCAGCCAGTGTGAACTGAAGGCCAGTAATCAGTGAAGGCGGCTTCAGCCACCAAAAGTACAAGCCCTAAACTTCTCAGAGACCTTGCACCGACAAAAATGGAAGCAGCCACAGCACGCCTTCAAGTAGCGCTGGCGTTTCAGCGTGCCGATTTAACAGCAACAGGAAAAGCTGTCATTGACACCGACACACGTGGATTCCAGGGTGGTGACCAGGCGTTGCGCATGGTGATGACGTCTTTATTGCCGTGTGCGGGCGAGTGGGGCGGATGGCAGTGGAGCAGGTCAGAAGAGGAGGGCAATGTCGCGAGCATCGCTGCGGCCAACCCAATCAGGCGGTAACTCCTTTCTGCCCCATTACCACCTCAAAGAGGCAATAATGAGCCTTAAAAAAAGGGGTAATTTTGGCCCCAATAACTTTAAGCTATAAAATACAACACAGGAGAGGAATCTTGGGCTATTGCGGCTTTCTCAATGAAACTAACAGAGTGTAGTGTGTGGCAGCAATAAGGAAAGCTAACTGAATCTTCGACTAATAGCCAGAGGGATAGAGAACAAGTAATGAGTCTGTGCAATGCACTGGTGTGGTCACGCCTAGGACTCTGTTTCTCCGACAGCAAGGATAGTCAGGCAATGCAGGCAGTGCAGAAAAGAGCAACCAAACTGATACCTAGCTTAAGGCATCTGAGCTATGAAGAGAAGTTGAAGGGCCTGGGATTGTTTACTCTGAAGAAGAGGAGGCTCAGGGAGATATTAAATTATTTAAGATTCTTAAGGGAATGGATAAATTGATCCCTGATAATATAGTTGAAATTGCCACAACATCTACAACAGGGAATGTGGATCCAAGCTTAGAAGATGTAAGGTACACATACAGTTAGACTTAACTACTTTACATAGAGGGTGGTGAATGGGACTGTTATCTGCAGCTGCAACAAGGAGTTCTGAAGGCTGTGTTGTCTGCCCGGTACCAGGGTTCTCCTCGTGGCTGGGGAAGAACTTGGAGTGGGAGGGGCAGGATCCAGTTGTCGGAGCAAGATGAGCCCCACCACCAACACCAGCCACACCAGCAACAGCAGCGGCAGCACGCCATTGGCGATACACCCAACACAGGGTATGCAGTCAGAGGATGAACTTCCTCAACATGACTGAGCAGCAGTGCTTCAGGAGGCTCAGGCTATCGCACCAGGTCATGACAGACATTTGTAGCTTGCTGGAATGACACCTGCTGCCCAGAGGTCTTGGTGGACATTCCTTACCAGGGGCTATCAAAGTCACTGTCGCCCTCAACTTCTTCACTTCAGGCTCCTTCCAGGGATCTGCAGCAGACATTTGCACGATCTCGCAGTCGGCTGCCCACAGAAGCATCACACAGGTAACCGATGCCAGGTTTTACAAGTCAGCCAATTATATCAACACTGCCACTGATGAGGCCAGTGCTATTGAGTGGGGGCTTGGGTTTGTGCATCTGGGTGACTTCCCACAGGTGCAGGGAATCATCGACTGCACATATGTGGCCATGAAGGCACCCCATCATCACCCACATGTGTTTGTGAACTGCAAGGGCTTCCACTCCCTCAATATGCAGCTCGTCAGCAACCATAAAAAGATGATTATGCATGTGTGCCAGATTCCCTGGCAGCTCTCATGATTCTGCGCCAGTCCACCCTCCCTCAGCTCTTCGCACCTCCAAACAGACTTACCGGCTGGCTGCTTGGAGACAAGGGTTATCCACTGAAGACGTGGCTCATTTCAGCCTTAAGGCCGAGAAGCTTTATAAATCAGGAAATTAGAGGTGGATGTAAGAAGGATAATACAGCAATCATGGGGGACTTTAATTTTCATCTAGACTGGGCAAACCAAATTTGCAGTAATAGTGCAAAGGACGAGTTCATGGAATGCATTCAAGATAGTTTTCTAGATCAGTATGTTAAGGAATCAACTAGGGAACAAGCTATTTTAGATCGAGCATTGTGCAACGAGACAGGGTTAATTAATAACCTTGTAGTAAAGGAATCTCTGGGGAGCAATGACATCATAGAATATTATTTTGATTTTGAGAGTGATTTAGTTAAGTCTGAAACTAGGATCTTAAAGCTGAACAAAGCAAACTATGTAGGTATGAGAGGGGAGTTGGCTAAAGTAGGTTGGGATTGGAAGATACGATGGTAGATAAGTAATGGCAAACAGTTAAAGAAATAATTCATAATTCACAACAAAAATACATTCCCTTAAGGAATAAAACCCCATTGGAAAAATGGTCCATCTGTGGCTAACAAGAGAAGTTAAAGATAGTATTAGATTACAGCAAGAGGCTTATAATGTTGCCAAAACAAGCAGTATGCCTGAAGATTGGGAGGATTTTAGAATTCAGCAAAGGAGGACCAAGAAATTGATAAAGAGAGAGAAAATAGAACATGAGAGTAAATGAGTAAGAGACAGAAAATCAGATTGTAAAAGCTTCGATAGGAACATAAGAAATTGGAACAGGAGTAGGTCATACGGCCCCTCGAGCCTGCTCCATCATTCAATAAGATCATGGCTGATCTGATCATGGACTCAGCTCCACTTCCCCACCCGCTCCCCATAACACCCTATCCCCTTATCTTTTAAGAAACTGTCTATTTCTGCCTTAAATTTATTCAATGTCCCAGCTTCCACAGCTCTCTGAGGCAGCAAATTCCACAGATTTACAACCCTCTGAGAGAAGAAATTTTTCCTCATCTCTGTTTTGAATGGGCGATCCCTTATTCTAAGATTTTGCCCTCTAGTTCTAGTCTCCATCATCAGTGGAAACATCCTCTCCGCATTCACCTTGTCAAGCCCCCTCATAATCTTATACGTTTCGATAAGATCACCTCTCACTCTTCTGAATTCCAATGAGTAGAAGCCCAACCTACTCAACCTGTCCTCATAAGTCAACTCCCTCATCTCCAGAATCAACCTAATGAACCTTCTCTGAACTGCCTCCAAAGCAAGTATATCCTTTCGTAAATATGGAAACCAAAACTGCATGCAGTATTCCAGGTGTGACCTCACCAATACCTTATATAGCTATAGCAAGACTTCCCTGCTTTTATACTCTATCCCCTTTGCAATAAAGGCCAAGATACCATTGGCCTTCCTGATCACTTGCTGTACCTGTATACTATCCTTTTGCGTTTCATGCACAAGTACCCCCAGGTCCCGCTGTACTGCAGCATTTTTCAATCTTTCTCCATTTAAATAATAACTTGCTCTTTGATTTTTTTCTGCCAAAGTGCATGACCTCACACTTTCCAACATTATACTCCATCTGCTAAATTTTTGCACACTCACTTAGCCTATGTCCTTTTGCATATTTTTTGTGTCCACCTCACACATTGCTTTTCCTCCCATCTTTGTATCATCAGCAAACTTGGCTACTTTACACTCAGTCCCTTCTTCCAAGTCGTTAATATAGATTGTAAATAGTTGGGGTCCCAGCACTGATCCCTGTGGCACCCCACTAGTTACTGGTTGCCAACCAGAGAATGAACCATTTATCCTGACTCTCTGTTCTCTGTTCGTTAGCCAATCCTCTATCCATGCTTATATATTACCCCCAACCCCGTGAACTTTTATCTTGTGTAGCAACCTTTTATGTGACACCTCCTTAGCAATTGTGATTGTGCTAAGTTCCTCCCCCCCTATAGCCCCTTGGCTATCCACTGTTGGAATATTGTTAGTGACCTCTGCCGTAAAGACTGATACAAAATATTTGTTTAGATTTCTGCCATCTCCATGTTCACCATTACTAATTCCCCGGTCTCGTCCTCTAATGGACCAACATTTACTTTAGCCACTCTTTTCCTTTTTCTATACCTATAGCAACTCTTGCTATCTGTTTTTAAAATTTGGGCTAGTTTACTTTCATATGCTACATTCCCTTTCTTAATCATTTTTTTAGTCGTTCTTTGCTGGCTTTTAAAAGCTTCCCAGTCTTCTGTCCTCCCACTAGTTTTGGTCACTTTGTATGCCCTTGTTTTTAACTGCCTCCTGGTTGGTTCCGTTACATATTGCTCACGGAACCCATCCCTTATGCACTCTATGAACTCCTCCTCAAGGCTACCCTGACCAATTTGATTTGTCCAATCAATATGGAGGTTTAAATCACCCATGATTATTGCTGTTCCATTTTTATAAGCCTCCACTATTTCTTGGTTTATGCTCCGACCAACAGAGTTGCTACTATTAGGGGGCCAATAGACCACACCCACCAGTGACTTTTTCCCCTTATTGTTCCTTATCTCCACCCAAAACTGTTTCAACACCCTTATCATTTGAGCCAGTATCGTTTCTTACGATTGCAGTTATTCCACCCTTTATCAATAGAGCTACCCCACCTCCTTTTCCTTCCTGTGTGTCCTTACGGATTGTGAAGTACCCCATAATATTTAATTCACAGTCCTGGTCACCTTGCAACTACGCCTCTATAATGGCTATCAGATCATACTGATTTGTTTCAATTTGTGCCGTCAACTCATGTATTATGTTACAAATGCTACATGCATTTAGACAAAGTGCCTTTAAGTTTGTTTTTTTACCCTTTTTTCCTGCTTGTTTCCTCTCTCCTTCAAACTGACTTTATTTTTGCTTTCTAATTCCAGCTTTACTCCTCTCCCTACTGAATCTATTTTCAAGGTCCCATCCCCCTGCCAAGCTAGTTTAAACCCTCCCCAACAACACTAGCATCTCTGCCCGCCTCCCCCCACCCGCCCCCCCCATAGGTATGTAAAAAGGAACAGATTTGCGAAAGTAAATGTGGGTCCCTTGCAGGACAAATTATAATGGGGAATAAGGAAATGGCAGAGACATTAAACAAATACTTTGTATCTGTCTTCACGGAAGAAGACACAAAAAACAGTGAATAGTGGGGAACCACGGGTCTAGTGAGAATGAGGAACTTAAAGAAATTTGTATCAATAAAGAAATAGTACTGGAGAAATTAATGGGACTAAAACTAACAAATCCCCTGGACCTGATGGTCTACACCTTAGGGTTTTAAAATAGGTAGCTGCAGAGATTGTAGATGATTGTTTTTGAACTTCCAGAATTCCCTAGATTCTCGAACAGACCCTGTGGGTTGGAAGGTAGCAAATATAACCCCGTTATTCAAGAAAGGAGGGAGAAAGAAAACAGGGAACTATAGATCAGTTACCTGACATCAGTAGTCGGGAAAATGCTAGAATTTATTATTGGGGACGTGGTAACAGGGCAGTTAGAAAATAATTTGGTTGTGCAGAGTCAACATGGATTTATGAAAGGGAAATCATGTTTGACAAGTTTTTTGAGCTTGTAACTGGTAGGGTAGATAAGGAGGAACCAGTGGATGTGGTGTATTCGGATTTTCAGAAAGCATTCGATAAGTTGCTACACAGGAGATTATCGCACAATATTAGGGCTTATGGAATTGGGGGTAATATATTAGTATGGATTGAGGATTCGTTAATGGACAGAAAACAGAAAGTAGGAATAAACGGGTCATTTTTAGGGTTGGCAGACTGTAACTAGCAGGGTATTGCAAGGATCAGTGCTTGGGCCTCAGCTACTTAAAATCTATATCAATTACTTAGATGAGGGGACCAAGTGTAATTTATCCAAGTTTGCTGACAATGCAAAGATAGGTGGGAAAATAAGAGGATGCAGAGGCTGGAAAGGGATATAGCCAGGTTTAGTGAGTGGGCAAGAACATGGCAGATGGAATATAATGTGGAGAAATGTGAAGTTATCCACTTTGGTAGGAAAAATAGAAAAGCAGAATATTTTTAAATGGTGAGAGATTGGGAAATGTTGGTATTCAGAGGGACCTGGATGTCCTTGTACACAAATCACTGAAAGTTAACATGCAGGTACAGCAAGCAATTAGGAAAGCAAATCGTATGTTAGCCTTTATTACTAAAGGATTGGAGTATAAGTCTTACTGCAATTATATCTTCATCATAGGCAGTCCCTCGCAATCGTAGAAGACTTGCTTCCACTCTTAACATGAGTTCTTTGATGGCTGTACAGTCCAATACGAAACAGGTGGGACAGATAGTTGTTGAAGGAAGGAGTGGGTGGGACTGGTTTGCCGCATGCTCCTTCCGCTGCCTGCGCTTGATTTCTGCATGCTCTCGGCGACGAAACTCGAGGTGTTCAGCACCCTCCCGGTACGCTTGATCAGCTCAGCTGGGCAGGCCACATAGTTCGCATGCCAGACACGAGACTCCCAAAGCAAGCACTCTACTCGGAACTCTTTCACGGCAAATGAGCCAAAGGTGGGCAGCAGAAACGTTACAAGGACACCCACAAAGTCTCCCTGATAAAGTGCAAAATCCCCACTGACACCTGGGAGTCCCTGGCAATAATATAGGGCCTTGGGGAAACCACATCTGGAGGACTGTGTACAGTTTTGGTCTCCTTACCTAAGGAAGGATATACTTGCCACAGAGTGAGTGCAACGGAGGTTCACCACATTGATTCCTGAAATGCGGGGATTGTCCTATGAGGAGAGATTGAGGCGACTAGGCTATATTCCTTGGAATTTAAAAGAATGAGAGCTGATCTCATTGGAACATAGAGAGGAGAATTTTAACCGAAAACAAAATGGGTGGGTTTGGAGTGTGGGGGTAGTTAGATTGTTAAAAATTGGAATCCCAACCTGAACCCGGCTCCAACCTGCTCACTTCCATTTTTAATAGAGGTGGGATGGGAGGGGTGGGGGTCAGGGGCAGGCAGCCAATCTGCTGCCAGGAGGCAG
The DNA here is from genome assembly GCF_044704955.1 of Pristiophorus japonicus. Taxonomy (NCBI): domain Eukaryota; kingdom Metazoa; phylum Chordata; class Chondrichthyes; family Pristiophoridae; genus Pristiophorus; species Pristiophorus japonicus. The sequence goes on from NC_091989.1 coordinate 144,844,543, forward strand.
GATGTGAATTTAAATAGTATAATGAGGCTCGAAGCCATTTCTTTAATCTCCATTTTGATGTTAACTGGAGCTGGTTTTATGAGGTTTTACAAACCTCGTAAAACCTAGCAGTTACAGCAAGGCAAGGACTACTGCATCCAGGAGGTAAGTGTCATTACAGCTATCTCCTGGATCCAGGGTCCCTGCCTAGCCCCCCACGATCGGAGATCCTCTCAGGAGACTTCCGATCACCTTTCCGGATCCCCCACCCTTGATCCTGAGGCTGGCCACGATCGTCTGGTGGCTGGCCCCGAGCTTCCTTCTCCACTCACCCTCCCCACCCCAACCGCTCAATGGCCCCGAACTTCCTTCTTAGCTGCCCCACAATCGCTCAATGGCCCCGATCTTCCTTCCCGCTCCTCAGCACCCCCCCCCCAGCCACTCAATGGCCCTGAACTTCCTTTTTAGCTGCCCCCCCAACCACTCAATGGCCCCGATCTTTCTTCTCCGCTCCCTCCCCCTCAGCCCCTCAATGGCCCCGATCTTCCTTCTGCCCCCCCACCGTGATCCCTTGAGAGCCACGATCTTCCTTCCCCATTGTTGTGTATGGAGAAAGAGTCAGACTGAACAATGTGAGCTCAAAGTAAAGTGTGACCTTAGTCTTTTATTGCAGGTCTCCAGAGTGCCTCTCCAACCTGTGTAGCCTTCTTAAATACCTGTGCTCCCAAGGGATTATGGGATTCCTTGGGACTCTGGGGAATGAGCCTTCTGGTGGCTGTACAGAATAAATACAAGTCCACATATATAACAACATTGCCCCCCCCAAAGCCAATAGTGTAACTACTTACAATGTGAGTCGATCTGGGGCTCTTCTTGCCCTAGTTGATCGTCTCGGTGTGAAAGCTGGTATTGTTGAATCATTTGTTGGGCCCTCACTGGGCTGCTGTGCAGCTGGCCTTGCTGGGCTGCCGAGTGTGTCGGGCCCTGCAGGGCTGCTGTGGATGATGGGTTCTGCTTCGTGGTCAACCGTAGTATCGGTTGCCACTGGTGTGTGTGTTGGGGAATCAAAAAAGGTAGGGTCTAAGGTGGGTTGCTCAGGGTAGTGCGTGAATCTGAGTTTGATTTGGTCGAAATGTTTCCGGTGAATGAGTCCATTTGAAAGTTTGATCCAAAACACCCTGATCCAAAACACTCTTTGGTCACTACAGTGCCGGGAAGCCACTTGGGACCTTGTCCATAATTTAATAAAAATACAGGATCATTGACTTCAATCTCGCGTGACACATTTGCGCTATCATGGTATGCACTTTGTTGAAGCTGCCTGCTCTCTACCTGTTCATGTAGATCAGGGTGAACTAACAAGAGCCTTGTCTTAAGTGCTCTTTTCATGAGCAGTTCAGCAGGTGGGATCCCAGTGAGTGAGTGTAGTCTCGTGCGGTAGCTAAGCAGGACTCGGGATAGGCGAGTCTGCAGTGGGCCTTCAGTTACCCTCTTCAAACCTTGCTTGATGGTTTGCACTGCTCTCTCTGCCTGACCATTGGACGCTGGTTTGAACGGGCCAGATGTGACATGTTTGATCCACGTGGTATCTGGCTATCGCTTTCATCATTATGAATTCTTTGAACGCAGCACTGGTAAAACATGGCCCGTTGTCGCTCACCAGGACATCGGGTAAGCCGTGTGTGGCAAACATGGTCCGCAGGCTTTCAGTGGTGGTAGCGGACGTGCTAGCCGACATTATTTCACATTCAATCCACTTGGAGTACGCGTCTACAACCACAAGGAACGGGCCTGCATAGTTCCGGTTTGGAGGGCCAAAATCATAAACTTAGCGGTGCCTCCCCGGGTACATTGCTTAACTGCGAGCATGTATTACATCTCTGAACGCAGGACTCTAAGTCCGCATCGATACCGGGCCACCACACGTGGGATCTGGCTATCGCTTTCATCATTACGATGCCTGAGTGGGTACTGTGGAGGTCATCGATGAAGGTGTCTCTGCCCTTCTTGGAGATCACTACTCGATTGCCGCATAGAAGGCAGTCTCCCTGTATAGACATTTCATCTTTGCGCCACTGGAACGGCTTTATCTCTTCCTGCAGTTCCACTGGGACACTGGACTAGCTCCCGTGAAGCACACAGCTTTTGACTAGAGATAATAAGGGGTCTTGGCTTGTCCAGGTTTTGATCTGCCGTGCAGTGATGGGTGATTGCTCACTCTCAAATGCTTCCATAACCATGGCTAGATCTGCGGGCTACGCCATTTCTACCCCCGTGGTGGGCAATGGCAGCCTACTGAGAGCATCGCCGCAATTTTCTGTGCCTGGCCTGTGGCGGATGGCATAGTTGCATGCGGAAAACGTGAGCGCCCATCTCTAGATGCGGGCCGATGCGTTGGTTTTTATCCCTTTACTCTCGGAAAACAGGGATATAAGTGGCTTATGGTCAGTTTCCAATTCGAATTTTAGCCCAAACAGGTATTGATGCATTTTCTTTACCCCATAGACACACACTAACGCTATTTTTTCAATCATGCTGTAGGCTCTCTCAGCCTTAGACAGACTCCTGGATGCATAAGCAACCAGTTGCAGTTTCCCAAAATCATTAGCTTGTTCCAATACACACCCAGCGCCATATGACGACGCATCACCTGCTAGTACCAAGCGCTTACATGGATCATACAACACAAGCAATTTGTTTGAGCATAAAAATTTTCTCTCTTTTACAAAAGCATTTTCTTGGCTTTTGCCCCAAACCCATTCACCCCCTTTTCATAGTAAGACATGTAGTGTTTCTTCCAGGGTGCTGAGACCTGGTAAGAAGTTACCAAAGTAGTTCAAGAGTGCCAGAAACGACCGCAGCTCCGTCAGTTCTGTGGCCTCGGTACGTTTTCGATTGCCTCCGTCTACGCGTTGGTGGGCTTGATGCCATCTGCCGCAATCCTCCTTCCCAGGAACTCCACTTCAGGTGCCAGGAAAACGCACTTCGAGTGTTTTAACCTGAGCCCCAAGCGGTTGAGTCGACTAAGAACCACCTCCAGGTTCTGCAGGTGCTCGACTGTGTTCTGACTTGTGACCAAGATGTCGTCCTGGAAGACCACGCTGTGCAGGACTGACTTCAGTAAACTTTCCATGTTTCTCTGGAATATCGCCGCTCTGATCGGATTCCAAACGGACATCTGTTATAAACAAAAAGACCTTTGTGCGTGTTGATGCAGGTGAGGGCTTTCGATGATTCCTCCCGTTCCTGCGTCATGTAGGCTGAAGTCAGATCCAGCTTCGTGAATGTCTTTCTTCCCGCCAGCGTTGCAAAGAGGTCGTCGGCTTTTGGTAGTGTGTATTGGTCCTGCAGGGAGAAACGATTGATAGTTACTTTGTAATGGCCACAGATTCTGACGGTGCCGTCTCCCTTGAGGACTGGGACAATAGGACTGGCCCACTCGCTGAACTCGATCGGTGAAACGATGCCCTCTCGTTGCAGCCGGTCTAGCTCGATCTCTACCCTTTCTCTCCTCATGTACGTTACTGCTTTCGCCTTGTGATGGATGGGTCGCGCCCTCGGAATTAGGTGGATCTGCACTTTTGCTCCTTGGAATTTCCCGAAGCCTGGTTCGAACAGCGAAGGAAATTTGTTTAAGACTTGGGCACACGAAGTGTCGTCAGCGGGCGATAGTGCTCGGACGTCGTCCCAGTTCCAGCATATCTTTTCCAGCCAGCTCCTGCCAAGTAGTGTGGGACCATCGCCCGGTACCACCCAGAGTGGTAGCTTGTGCACCGCTCCATCGTAGGAAACCTTTACGGTACAGGAATCAGTTCTTTAGTGTAAGTTCTTAGTCTCGTGCGAACTGGAGTTAAGACTGGCTTTGAGGCCTTGTTGCACCACAACCTTTCGAAAGTCTTTTTGCCCATGATGGACTGGCTCGCGCCTTTGTCCAGCTCCATTGACACCAGAAGTCCATTTAGTTCAACATTCAGCATTATCGGGGGACAATTCGTGGTGAATGTGTGCACCCCATGTACCTCTGCCTCCTCTATCTGAGGCTCTGGTTCGTTGTGATCCTCCGTGGATCTGTCCTCCTCTGCAACGTGGTGGTTTGCAGGTATAACAGGCTTAGCAGCTCGCCTGCACACTCGTTGGAGGTGTCCCATTGTTCCACAATCCTTGCAAACGTATCCTTTGAATCAGCATGAATGGAAATGATGATCACCCCCCTAGCGCCAACAAGGTGTTAATGACCTTGCATTCATCACTCTTGATGGTGGACTCTGAGACATTTGCGGACGTATAGCTGCAGGTAGGTTTGACCTGCCCTGTACGTTACGATTCGAAAACAACATCACTTTGTTCACAGTACTTGTAGCAGTACTTGTGTGCTGAGAGATTTGCTTAGTATTGTTACTGGTGGTAATGAACGCCTGGGCTATCGCTATGGCCTTAATCAAGGTTGGGGTCTCTACAGTCAAGAGTTTGAGAAGTATGGTTTCGTGGCCAATGTCAAGTATGAAAAAGTCTCCAAGTATGTGCTCCAAATCTCCTTCAAATTCATAATGTCCCGCAAGGCGTCTCAGCTCGGCGACATAACTCACCACTTCCTGGCCTTCGGACCTTTTGTAGATGTAGAACCGGTACCTCGCCATCAGAACGCTTTCTTTCGGGTTCAAATGCTCTCGGACCAGTGTGCACAAATCGGCATACGATTTCTCCATGGGTTTCGCTGGAGTGAGCAGATTCTTCATGAGGCCACACAGATGGTGAGGAGGATCGCTCTACTTTTGGCAGCGCTCTCTTCCCCATCTAGCTCGTTGGCCACGAAGTATTGGTCGAGTTTCCCAATCATCTCCCTCCGAAAATTTCTCCAGGATGCCTACTGTTCTCTACATCTTTGGGTTTGCTATCTGTATCTCGCTGCTACTTGTGTATGGAGAAAGAGTCAGACTGAACACTGTGAGCTCAAAGTAAAGTGTGATCTTAGTCTTTTATTGCAGGTCTCCAGAGTGCCTCTCCAATCTGTGAAGCCTTCTTAAATACCTGTGCTCCCAAGGGATTATGGGATCCCTTGGGACTCTGGGGAATGAGCCCTCTGGTGGCTGTACAGATTAAATACAAGTTCACATATATAACACCCATCTCCCCCCAGTGCCTCGATGGCCCCGATCTTCCTTCTCCGCTCCACCCCCCCAGACCCTCAATGGCCCCGAACTTCATTTTTCCTCCCACCTTGGTCCCTCAAATGCCTCGATTTCCCCCGCCCCCCTGCAAGCCCCTCAATGGCCCTGATCTTGCTTCCCTCATATCCCAAGTGCCTCGATGGCTCCAATCTTTCTTCTCCCCTACCACCGCCCCCCCCCCCTCCTTTATGACCGGTCCCTCGATGGCCCCCCCCCCAATCTTCCAGAGGCCGGCACCGGTCCCCACCCCTTCCCTCCCTCCTTTATGCGGCCTAGTGCCCCAGGCCTATCCTCTCCATCCGACTGGCTGCAGGTGGGAAACAGGCTTCAGATGCAAACTAAGCCCTGCCGTCAAAGTAGCATCGTAGCCCCCACCTCCAACCCACCTTCCCCATGAAAGTCCAGCCCATAAAATCTTACACGGCTTGGAAGGGTAGATGCTGAGAGGATGTTTCCCCAGTTGGGGTATCTAGAACTAGGGGTCACAGTCTCAGAAAAAGGAGTCGGCCATTTAGGGTGGTGAATCTTTGGAATTCTCTACCCCAGAGAGCTGTGCATGCTCAGTCGCTGAGTATATTCAAGGCAGAGATCGATAAATTATTGGATATTAAGGAAATCAAGGGATATGGATATTATGTCTGCAATTATCATCAAATAACTCCACGAGGCCTTGTACTGTGAGTAAGAGCTGTGTGACTTCAGTCCATTTAATACGACTACAAAGTGAGGAGCAGCATGACTGGCTGCCTTTTATATCTCCCTGCACACCAGGGCAGGAAACCCCTGGACCTCCAACAGCAGCGCCCTCATACATACATAGTTACATAGTAAATACAAAGAGTTTGCATACATGACAATGGGGATAATACAGGAAGGTGCAATGGAGATAGAAGATCAGCCATGATCTTATTGAATGGCGAAGGAGGCTCGAAGGGCCAAATGGCCAACTCCTGCTATTATTTCATATATTCTCATGTGTAGAATAGATTGCTTATGGTGAGGTGTAGTCAGACTGTGTAGAAGAATTTAAGGAAGAATTGCAGGTATGTTTGAGATATTTGAGTAATAATTGATATGTATAATTTTTGCAATTGGTCACATGGATCTCAATCTTTTCTACTCTTATAATTTCCTATGTTCTTGGCTCCACAGTTATTGTGCAGTCAAACAGCCTTTGCAAAGGCTGAAATATATAAACTTCATTTGTACTTTTAATCTACATTACCTTTAAGTGGCTACATCCCTTTAAATTTACCGATGACTCCTTACAAACAGCCCTTTAAAGGCTTCTTGCATGCGATTAATCATCGCCTTTGGAGAGTTCCCAACACCAGGCACAGTGTGGACTTGGAGCTCACCCATACTTTGTAAATGAAGCTGACCTCAGAAAATATGGTCAGTACATTATTGTTTGAGTGGGTGCTAATAATGCATCATCCAACCACCACCCAATTGGAGGCCTGATTAGAAAATTTATCCCAGTGGATTACAGGTAGCATGTTTGATTTCCCTGCATTATGATGTAAGTTAAAAATAAATAGAATGTACCCCCAATGGGCTCAGTGATTGAATCAATGTCCTGTACAACACTGAGCCAAAGAAGCCAAGAATGTCCAAGTTCAATCCTTTCACCTATGCTGACTGAGCTGAATTAAGCCAAGGCAGAGGTGGACATGCTGCAATTGAACTCTGCATGCTTGTTCTCAGGAAGTGAAAAATCAATGGGGATTCCTGTTCTGGTTGCTCGCTGGTGACTACTGCTGGAAATCATACAACTGTGGATCGTGGTGAAAACAGGATCAGGCCTTGATGCCCCCCAAAACAAATTGCTTGTCAATACTCATTGTTTAATTCATACATGAAAAATGGTAACTTGGATAAGGTACAGAGGGCTGCTGTGCATGTGAAACCTAAGCCCAACATGAATTAACATTTTAAGAGGAAAGAGGAAAATATTGGGGAAAAATTGAAAGACATTGAGTGTAAGTAATTTTTGTAATATTTTCAAACAGTGAATCCTAAATCATCACTGTGCAGTCATGCAATAATAAACATTCCACTTTTTAAATGAGAGAGTGAAGATCTTTTATCTCATGCACAAGCTTGTTCTTTCAATGACTTTGGTGTCTTTGTACAGTGCAGATTTTAATATCATGTCATGTCTTCATTTTCAATCAAAGATATAGGCTTCATCAAGCCAGAATCATTTCTGCCCAGCAACATTACGGGTTACATGACAGATTATTGCTTACAGTGAGAATGCAGCACAGAAGAGGGAATGTGAAAAATTCATAGGTGCAAATAAAGATACCATGAAGTACTTGTTCTTAATAGTATGGCTAGTGGCTACATAAAAAAGACAATAAGGTTGAGAGAAAAGATACAAGAAAAAATGCTATAAGCAACCACTCAATCTACAAAATGATTTTTCAAATAGGAAAAATTCTGATATGAAAACATAGTGACGAACTAATAACCATGCAGCACTTTAAAGAGAAATATTTTCGCACCATTTATTACACTTTAAACGGGAAAAAGTGGCATAGAAAGTGTAATAGCTGAACTCTCATGGTTGTGGAATGTGTGTTTTTATTTTATGGGAGGAGGTGTTATGGATAGCAGGAGACAGAAAGGTGCAGGTCTGTTCTAAGTGTTCAAGGCATGATGGGGTGGGGGGGGGGGAAGTCAGTCCATACACCCTGTAGAAAAATTGATATTTTATAAATCATGAAATGTGGAATCTTCTAGAGATAAATATGGCAATGAAAATATTAGCAAGTACATAAAACCAGCCTAGAGAACTCTTCAGTCAGGAAAATTCCCCTGGTACTAACTCATATCTGCATCCCTGACTACACAGATAATAACTAAGACACAGATAGTGTAAGAGTGATACCTATCTTTACCTGAAAAGACTAACGTTGTTTTGTATATGAATAATATGAATGTATATGAATAAATAGAAGAGACCTTTTCATTGGTTGTTACAATTGATACCTAGAATTGCATGTCTAGTGGTGCAGCAAAACATATTGGCATTGCTTCCATTTAAATGTTTTGAGACATAACACAAGTACCAGACTTCTTCTGACAAAGCAGTGCATAAGGCAGGATAGCAGACTGGGCTAAAGAAACAGACAGTGGGACAATAATTTTAACCACACAGCGGGAATCTGATGGGATTAGAATCGCCACCAATTTTACCAATCGAGTGGGATGTAATACAGGCAGCCAATCTGATCCTGTAAGTTTACCAGCAGGTGGGTTAGGCTAAAATAACCTTTGGGGGTTTTGTTGTAAATATATAAGAGCTGATTTTGCTCATAGCTGCCCTTGGTGAATGCTTAGTTCCCAAGTGCAGCAAAGAGGAAAAAGGAGCAAAGACCTGTTACATCACGTCTCTGTACCCACTCTGCTGCCCCAGGATTTCCTGGCCTTTCCCAAATGGGCATAACTGGGCCTGTGCCTGAATTATGTGCAGACCAGGTATATTCATGTGAACTGGGCAGGAAGAGACATTACTGCTCTCTCACCTCATTTTTTTCTGCATCTGTCTATTGGGCACCCAAATATAGGGGTGTCTCAAAATATTGGCAGTAGGGCTTCTGCTGGATTCCTCAGATCAGAAGTGCTGAGAGGGGTCTAGGAACTACCCAAAGATGTTTCTGGCAGCAGGTAAAGTTTTCTTCCATGCACGACATGATCTTAGAATCCTAAGACCTGTGGCCAGGAGCACATTTGCAAGCCTCCGAGGCCTGCAGCTATGTTCCTGTTTTCTCCTGCCCTTACCTCACCCCGGACTCTGTTTAGGGCCTTGCCTGGGGACAAGACAGTGCCATTGGGGCACCGGACCATTTTAATAGCCCGGTCCAGGAAATTTGGGTGATCATAGGCCTTTAAAGTTGCAGCGCATCTTGGGTATGCAACACTTATCTGGTTCCTCACTTGGTGAAGGGTGGCGGGGGTTGGGGGGAGGGGGTGATACAGAGAGGAAAATTGGCACTATAGAAGAGTGATTCATGAAGGAAATCTTTATGAGATAATGCTAATAATGTTTTACTATAGTCACCAGTGTTACAGTGAGTAATGATAGTATTAACTTTTGACCAAATGGAGATAGTTTCTGACTGGGCAATGGTTGCCTTATTGAATTCTGTTATTATGTAATCTTTATTCTCCCAAATACGCGCCGATCTTTCTTGCAATTCCATGTTTGAATCCCTCCAATCCGGTTTCCACGCCTGCCACAGCACCAAAACGGATCTCATCAAAGTCACAAATGATATTCTTTGTGACTGACAAAGGCAAACTATCCCTCCTCGTCCTTCTGGATTTGTCTGCAGCCTTTGACACGGTTCACCACTCTATCCTTCTCCAACGCCTCTCCAGTGTCGTCCAGCTGGGTGGGACTGCACTCGCCTGGTTCCATTCTTATCTATCTAATCGTAGCCAGAGAATCACCTGCAACGGTTACTCTTCCCATCCCCGCATCGTTATCTCTGGTATCCCCCAAGGATCTATCTTTGGCCCCCTTCTATTTCTCATTTACATGTTGCCTTAGCGACATCATCCGGAAACACAGCGTCAGTTTCCACATGTACGCTGATGATACCGAGCTCTACCTCACCACCACTTCTCTCGACTCCTCCACGGTCTCTAAATTGTCAGACTGCTTGGCCGATATCCAGTTCTGGATGAATTTTCTCCAATTGAATATTGGGAAGACCGAAGCCATTGTTTTCGGTCCCCATCACAAACTCCATTGCCTAGACACTGACTCCTTCCCTCTCCCCAACTCCTATCTGGGGCTGAACCAGACTGTTCGTAACTTTGGTGTCATATTTAACCCTGAAATGAGCTTTTGACCACATAACGGCAGCATAACTAAGACTGCCTATTTCCATCTCTGTAATATTGCCCGTCTCCACCCTTGCTTCAGCTCATCTGCTGCTGAAGCCCTCATCCATGCCTTTGTTAACTCTAAACCTGAATATTCCAATGCACTAGAGGTGATCCAAAACTCGGCTGCCCATGTCCTAACTCGCACCAAGTCTCACTCACCCATCACCCCTGTGCTCGCTGGCCTACATTGGCTTCCAGTTTCAAAATTCTCATCCTTATTTTCAAATCCCTCCATGGCCTCACCCCTCCTTATCTTGTAATCTCCTCCAGCCCCACAACCCCCCGAGATATCTGCATTCCTCTAATTCTGCCCTGCTGAGCACCCCTGATTATAATTGTTCAATCATTGGTGGCTGTGCCTTCTGTTGCTTAGGGTCCAAACTCTGGAACTCCCTGCCTAAACCTCACTGCCTCTCCACCTCTCTTTCCTCCTTCAAGATGCTCCTTAAAACATACCTCTTTACCAAGGCCACCTGCGCTAATTTCTATTTATGCGGCTCGGTGTCAAATTGTTATCGCATAATACTCCTGTGAAGCGCCTTGGGACGTTTCACTAAGTTAAAGGCACTATATAAATATAAGTTGTTGTTGTTATTATAATATGCTCAAATTACGAGAAGAACCAATTCCAGAAAAGAAAACATTCATGTATCTTGTCAAGTTGTCTGAGAGCGATCCCAGATCACCTTTTGCAAATATGGGAGCAATGCTCAGATCTTCAACAAACTTGATCTTTATAGAGTTGAAGGGAAAAGAAATTTGTCACAAAAGAAGAAACCATATTTCTTGGAAGCGATTTTAGCAATGAAGGAGGTCTGGGAGTTCCATTTGAGGTCAGCAGAGATTGTGAGGTAAAGAATGTCAATAGACGAAGAAAGATTTACGAGCAGAGCCATCAATGCAAAGAGGTGATTGTAATGTATGCTCACAGGTTTGTAGAGCTGTTGAACCCCGGGCAACCATATTTTAATTTGACCGTTTATTGTTTAAAGAGTTTAATTTTTAATTTGTCAGTTCTAATGCCCCTTTAATAAGGGGGGGGGGGTTCTTCATTTTTATGTTTTACAAAAATAGTTGTAGAGCTGTTGAGCTGAGAGTGGCTTTGCCAGTCATATGATGTTCACAAGACTATATAAAACCCCAGCCAGTTGGGTTCAGGGGATCCTGGTTGTGAGCCTGGTGGATTAACTGGTAATGTGTAGTGTGATTGTTAAACGTTTGCTAATAAACCAATTAGTTCTTAATAGCAACGTGTTGCTATGAATTCTTAAGCAAAAAACCCATGAAGCAAATACATTATAGTGTTAGCTGTTGGTTAGGCTTGTGACAGACATGAAGGAACTATGGAGATGGCAGAAATTCTGAACACATATTTTGTATCAGTCTTTACGGTGGAGGACACTAACAATATTCCAATACTGGATAGTCAAGGGGCTGGAGGGGGGGAGGAACTTAACACAATCACAATCACTAAAGAGGTGGTACTCAGTAAGATAATGGGGCTAAAGGCAGATAAATCCCCTGAACCTGATGGCTTGCATCCTAGGGTCTTAAGAGAAGTAGCAGCAGGGATTGTGGATGCATTGGTTGTAATTTACCAAAATTCCCTGGATTCTGGGGAGGTCCCAGCAGATTGGAAAACTGCAACTATAACGCCCCTATTTAAAAAAGGAGGCAGACAAAAAGCAGGGAACTATAGACCAGTTAGCCTAACATCTGTGGTTGGGAAAATATTGGAGTCCATTATTAAAGAAGCAGTAGCAGGACTTTTGGAAAAGCAAAATTTGGTCAGGCCGAGTCAGCATGGATTTATGAAGGGGAAGTCATCTTTGACAAATTTGCTGGAATTCTTTGAGGATGTAACGAACAGGGTCGATAAAGGGGAACCAGTGGATGTGGTGCATTTGGACTTTCAGAAGGCATTTGACAAGGTGTCACATAAAAGGTTTCTGCACAAGATAAAAGTTCACGGGGTTGGGGGTAATATATTAGCATGGATAGAGGATTGGCTAACTAACAGAAAACAGAGAGTCGGGATAAATGGATCATTCTCTGTTTGGCAAACAGTAACTAGTGGGGTGCCGCAGGGATCAGTGCTGGGACCCCAACTGTTTACAATCTATATTAACGACTTGGAAGAAGGGACTGAGTGTAACGTAGCCAAGTTTGCTGATGATACAAAGATGGGAGGAAATGCAATGAGTGAGGAGGACACAAAAAATTTCCAAAAGTACATAGACAGGCTAAGTGAGTGGGCAAAAATTTGGCAGATGGAGTATAATGTTGGAAAGTGTGAAGTCATGCATTTTGGCAGAAAAAATCAAAGAGCTAGTTATTATTTAACTGGAGAAAGATTGCAAAGTGCTGCAGTACAGCGGGACCTGGGGGTACTTGTGCATGAAACACAAAAAGATAGTATGTAGCTACAGCAAGTGATCAGGAAGGCCAATGGAATCTTGGCCTTTATTGCAAAGGGGATGGAGTATAAAAGCAGGGATGTCTTGCTACAGCTATGCAGAGTATTGGTGAGGCCACAACTGGAATACTGCATGCAGTTTTGGTTTCCATATTTACGAAAGGATATACTTGCTTTGAAGGCAGTTCAGAGAGGGTTCATTAGGTTGATTCTGGAGATGAGGGGGTTGACTTATGAGGAAAGGTTGAGTTGGTAGGGCCGCTATTCATTGGAATGAGAGGTGATCTTATCGAAACGTATAAGATTATGAGGGGGCTTGGGAAGGTGGATGCAGAGAGGATGTTTCCACTGATGGGGGAGACTAGAACTAGGGGGATCTTAGAATAAGGGGCCACCCACTTAAAACTGAGATGAGGAGAAATTTCTTCTCTCAGAGGGTTGTACATCTGTGGAGTTCGCTGCCTCAGAGAGCTGTGGATGCTGGGACTTTGAATAAATTTAAGACAGAAATAGACAGTTTCTTAAATGATAGGGGGATAATGGGTTATGGGGTGCGGGCAGGGAAGTGGAGCTGATTCCATGGTCAGATCAGCCATGATCTTATTGAATGATGGAGCAGGCTCGAGGGGCCGTATGGCCTACTCCTGTTCCTATTTCTTATGTTCTTATGTTCTTATGTTTGAAGAATTGAATGAAACAGGATTTCCATCACCTTATTTAAGCACCTGGAGGAAATCAAGAAGTTGTGATTCAGTCATGGTCGTGTTAAAGTACTTGGGACATGTGATCTGAAGAAAATTGCTGAAAGTAGAGTGCAAAATGAATGGATGGAAAGTCATGGCTGACATGCCTGCAATTTCCTGATATGTGCTGCTGGTGGGCAAGGCTCCCTACTGGCAGCACAGACTCAAAAGTTTCCCCTCATTGGTAAAAGAGTGGATAGAGTTGGATGATGAGTGAAAGTGATTATTGATGTGAAGCAGGAATCAAATGCGAGAGAAGACCCTTGAATTAACCATGAGCGAATGAGCCATTTACTAAATGTGATGATTTGAAAGGAACTCGATAGTAAAGAACATCATTCTAGGAGAAACTCAGAACACTGACGAGGAAAACCATCAAGACAGATGACTCACTAAAACGTGGGTCATTTAGGTGAATTTTGTGTATTCGTTACTGCCTTGGCACAAGGGCAAAATAACTATTTTAAGGATACAATACAACTACCCAAACCCACTTTTAAAACACATCTACAACCATAAAAAAAAGAAAGAAACCAGAAATGATTTAATTCACAACAAAGTTCATCACAAAGAGCTCCAGAGGTTTGTTGACTATACAAGACTAATTGTGGAAAGGTTGTTCCAAAAGATATCATGCCAATCATGAATTAATCTAGGATTTTTAAGGTGATGAATGATTTGAGAATTAACAACTGCTTTCATAACCGTAGAAAGTAAAATAGAGCTCCTTTCTAAGAGGCAGGGTGAACATGAATAAGCAGGAGAACTGAACTAGGCATCTGGCAGGTTGAAGAGATGGTGTGAGACAGCAATGAGTTAGGAGGCACAAATCTTGAGGAAGGTGAAAGGAATAAAATGCTGATCAGCTCTTATAAAGAGTCCAGAAAATAGGGGATAAAACTCAATCACTCATGGTTTTACAAGCTGGGACAATGTTATGAGTTTATTTACAGAGATTTTCAAGATTAGAGTTGTGAGAGAAAAGAGAGCCAAAAAACTTTTCGGAGATTTAGCAACTGTACCATCAGGATGAAAGAGAGGTGGAAAGGAAGGCTCACAGAGCTGTGAGACACAACTTTGGCAAGGGCCCAGAAGAAGCAGCTGCTGGAGAAAGACAGCAATTGACGCTTCTTTTCAATAAAGTTGCATTTAGCAGCTCTAATAGTGGATTTGCAGAAATTACAAGCAGCGATAAAGTTGGCTTGGGTGCTTCAGACTGATTGGGATGCCAGATGTGATGAGCAGAAATTTTACAAGAGACAGCAGAACGAGAGGCATGATTGAACCAAGATATAGTACCGGGTCTCACAAAAAGGGAAGAGTGATCTATGAAATCTTCCATGCCAGCTGGAATAACATCGGTTCCTTCACTAACTCAGACAGAAGAATTGGAAGAGTGAAAGCAGCAGTTCGATAAAGGAAACTCAGCAAGAATTCTTGCAGACTGTCTCAGTTGACTGAATTATAGGGGCTGAATTTGCACGGGACTCTGGCAGTGGGAGGGGGGCCTTGCTGGAGGGGGAGGGGGCTGAAAAATCCTATTTTCACCGCACGCTACATATTTCAATGTACAAATTTTCTGCCAGATTGTGGCTGTAATATTGGATTGTGCAGGCATCTTTTTAAATTATTTAATTATTTACATTAGGTCTCACATCAAATTTCACAACTTAGACTGAGGCTGCACCCCAGTATTCACTCCACCCAAAAGAAAATGGCATGGAGCTGCTAAACATGCCAGCCTGCTTTGACTTGTTTCGGAAGGCAAGGGCATTGCTATTTGTATTGCTGTTAAAGTGGACTTTTTTTGATTGGGAACAATTCTCTCTTCCATTGAACATCTTACAAGCTTTATTTCTTTCTTTATTTCTGCCCTTTTAGATAAACTTTCATGACATCTTCCCAAATCCTGCTGCAGTACAAGATCTACTAAAAAAAAGGTTGGCGGGGTGGGACTGTTTCCATGATGCTGCATGATTTGGATGAGGACGACCAATTCATGAGGGGACAATATTTTTAGATCAAAAGGCTCTTGTGTTTGCTGACCTATATTGGCTCCCATTCCAGCAACGCCTCGATTTTAACATTTTATATGTGTTCAAATCCTTCCATGGCATCACCCCTCTCTATCTCTGTAACCTCCTCCAGACCTGCAACCTTGAGAGAACTCTGCATCCCTCCAATTCTGCCCACTTGTGCAACCCTGATTTCCTTTGCCACTCCATTGGTGTCCATGCCTTCAGTTGTTTAGCTTCTAAGCTCTGGGATTCGCTCCCTAAACCTTTCCGCCTCTTTGCCTCTCTCCTCCTTTAAGACGCTTCTTAAAACCTACCTCTTTAACCAAGCTCACCTGTCCTAATATCTCCTTATGTGGCTTTCTGTCAAACATTAGCCTGGCGCTAATGTTTCCCAGCTCTCAGAAAACTTGCTTCAGCGCTCCAGGAAGGAAGTGGGATGCTAAATGAAGTGCTCCACTTCCTTCTTGGAGCGCTAAAGGATGCAGGCGGGGTGGAAAACTCAACAGCGCTGTACACTGGGCTGTGCAGCACCGCTGCGTACAAAGGGCCCTTCCTTCTCTTAAAGGGAAGGACCATTGCTGCAGGCTGTGCAAGTAAAAATGGACCTACCTGGACCACCACGGGAGCGGCGAACCCGTGCGATCAGCCCAGCACTCAAGCAGAATGCTGGTCTGAACAATCACTGGCAGGAACCCGTGAAGAAAACGGCATCAACAGAGGTAAGTTATTTTTGCATTACCTTGCCTTTAATCTCGCCCGGTAGCAGTCAGCCGCCTGATCCGGCAAAAATAAATACATGGCAGCCGCGGCAGTGGGCCCTTCCCTTGAAGGGCCACCGCGCTGCCGGGCCGCACACACTGGGGATAGGGTGCACTGACATAAAAAGCTGTCGGGGGCACCGCGTGGCAGGGCATCGATTTTTTTACCTGAATTTCGGTTGGTGCACTAAGATCTGCATAACTAACCTGACCAGCCACCATGACGTCCGGGTGGTTCCTCCCTGGTCAGGAAGGTATATGCTTACATTTTTGTAAACAGGAGGTGGGTGGGATTGGTGACCCATCCACCTCCACGGAGGTGTGTGGGGGACCTGACCCATCCACCTCCATGGCACGAACCTGGTATTGCAGTACTTCCAGGAACGGTGCAGTGGCTCTAGGCCTTTTGGCTAAGAGCATTGGCGCAGAGTGATCCTTGACTGGTGCAGGGTGACCTCTGGCGTTTGACAAAGAATTGTAACGATTGGATAACGATTGGACATGAATTTAAAAAAAAAAAAAAAAAAAAAAATTTTTCAGGTGAGGGAGAGCGGCGGTGTGCATTCTGATGGCGTGCTTGTGGCAGTCAACAGCAGCGGGGCAAAAAATCCCCTCCCTGAATTTGGGTCAGGGTGGCCAGTTGCCCACAAAGAGGTGGCCATGGAATTCCGCTTCATTGCTGCCGTAAATGGGCAGGAACGAGTCTCTCTGAGACCCTGAATTTTGGCCCCGATATCTGCGCCCGATCACAAAGACATTTGCGCCTCCCAGGTGCGCTAACGGGAGGCGCAAATGCTAGCCCACAGTGTATGAGTTAGGATTTGAGATCATGAAACAGTCTAGGAAAATTGTGAATTACCAGGATGATATACTGATGGAGGCCAATCAGGATAACAAAGAACTCAGCAATCGCGCCAGTCTAATCAGTAGAAGACGAGATAATGGAGCCATTGCTGATGATGAACATGAAGTTATAATAAGTGGTCATTTCAGCAGAGAAGAAATTAGATTCAAAGGCCTAGAATTTCGATCATGCTGGAAAATGGATGTGCAGGGAGCAGAGCGCACACTGCATGTGCCTGTTCATGTGAGTGCAGGAATCAGGTGTAATTGGTGCTGGGTCCTCATTACAATGGGACAGGCGTGCAGCCAGCTCTACCCACACTGTTTATTGGCTGCATGCCTGATTGGGAAAAGGAGGTGTGAAATTGGCATCTCTGATGCCATTTAAAGGCAGTCTGCATTTCTTAAAGGGAAGGTGCTCTCTGGCTGCACTCCCAATGGAGAAAAATGGCTGCAAGAGCTGAAGGTTGAGCCCCCAGGTCTCCGATGCCTTGTTGGAAGCTTTGATCCAGGCAGTGGAAAATAAGAGATCCTATTCTCCAGGGGACACAAAATCATTTAGACAACACCTCGTCACTGGTGGGAAGAGATGGCTGAGGTGGTCATTGCAAGAAGCTTAGCTCCCAGGACATGGCTGCAATGCTGAAAAAAGTTCAATGACCACGGCAGAGTTGCCAAGATAAGAATCCTACCTCTTGCCTGAATTACTCTCTCCCCATACCTGCACCACCTGCAGCCTCACTACTCACAATACTCCCCTCCCTGCTTCTCTTCACTCTCCTGCAATCACTGCACCATACTTCACTTCACCTCCTTCGCCTCCTCACACACTCTGCACCACCTCCACTTAGCACTATTGCAACCCTTGTTTCATCTCATTTCACATCTTGCATGCAACATCAGAACTATTCAGCCGTGGCAGGTACATTCTCAAAAACAGCTCACCAGGCTGCCACCTGCAGTCTCCTTTCTTGCAGGAGAAAATGGGACACAATATGCAGGCAGTGACCAGCGAAGCCAGAGGCCGCCTGCTACCCTCTTCCCACTGGAGGTGGACGTGCTGGTCATCACAGGCAGGGGATGAGTCATGGCTGTGGTGAGTGGCAACACTGGAGGTGACTTTATACAGGGTGTCCTCGCACCATATCCTCTTTTTCCCTTCTCACAGCTCACCCTACACAAACTACAGCTGCTTTTAGCAGCCACTTCTCTCCATGCTCTCTCTTCACTCTAAAAACTAACACTTCTCCCTTCTTTCATTTCAGGTGCTGAACATTTCATGCTCTTGTGCCGATGCAGGAAGAGGAGGCCAGCCTACCTGAAGATGCACCTTACTGAATCTGGCTCTAGCAAGTAGCAGCCCAGAGACTGGGACCATGTGTACTTTAAAGGGTAGACTGGAGGAGGGTGTTCATGTGATGAACCACTGGGCAGGAGCAAGGGCAGGGGAATAGCCACGGGTGCCAGCTTGCCAGAGGGCAAGATCACATATTAACTCTGCTGCAGAGGACTCAGATGCTGATGAGGGTACAGACAACTAAAGGAGGCTTATACAGGTCATACAACATGGATTGCTAGATGTATCGGGCTGCCTGCCAGCAACCTTTTGCACAAGGGTTGAGAGTGTTATGTCTGTAATTCACTTATGAATGACTCCACGAGGCAATGTGTTGTACTCAAACTGTAGTGACCTTGGTCTTTTATTAGTAACTCCAGAGTAAGACACAAGCATGGTGAGCAGCCTTTTATACTGGGCCCTGCACACCTATGCAGGTGACCCTCAGGTCACCCACTCAGTGCCCTCTAGTGGCGTGCCTCTGCCACAGGGGCAGGAAACTTCAGTCTCCACCAGTTGCACCCTCGAGTGGTGCCAGCATAGTATATACACAGTGCAAACCTTATTGTTAGTACATCAGGTAACCAGTCTCCATCTTATGCAACTATACAGTGACTACACAGAGAGTATATCTATAGTCTGCATATATAACAGAGAGCATAGAGGAATCCAGTTCCAACTTGTGTCGGGGCTTTCCACAGAGCATGGAGACCATTCAGTCAAGCATGGAGCAAGTGGTCTGCTCCATGAACAGGACATTGGGGCCCCCATGGTACGGTGCTGCAGTCTGCAGCCAGGCCCTCAAGGCCCTCAGCTGCTCGAGGTTGCACACCACAATCATGTGAAGTTTCCTCAGCAGTCTTCCACTTCCCAAACTGCAGCCACTGGTGATATAAGCACTTACGATGTGGGCTGCACCGGATGCCATATTGATGATGGCAAAAAAAGTAGCGCTGTTTACCTTTGTCTGAAGCAGCCTTTAGGCCATTAACATATTCAGAAAGGGGCCTAATGCCTGCTTCCCGATCTTCCACCGATGCTGGCCCCGGGTGCCGATCTCCCCCCAATAGAACATAGAACATAGAAATTTACAGCGCAGAAGGAGGCCATTTCGGCCCATCGTGTCCTCGCCGGCCGACAAAGAGCCACACGGCCCTCGATCACCAGCCCTGAAGGTTACATAAAAACCTATGAACAATGAACAATGGCGGACAGGTAAAGAGCATCCAGCTTGTTAAGTATGCAATAAAGGTTCAAACTGAGTACTGTTTAACGAAGCAAGGTACAACCTTGCTTCTGCTTTATTTAGGCCCAAAGTGCCTGACTCTCAAAATGGCTGGCCTTTTATACCTGAGCAGCACCATGTGCGTGCTGCTCTGTGGCCTCCAACAATGACGCCATCTGGTGGCTACAAACAGAATGTACATACAGGACAATACCCCCCATAGAGATCTTATTACAGTTTTTCACAGGTTGAGATGGTCCAGTGCTTTGCACTCCCGGGTTGACCGTCTCAGTTCGATTCCAGCCTTGGGTGAATGTGAGGGGTCTGTTGTGGCTGATGGCTGGAATTGCAAGTTCATTTTTATTGAGCAGGTCCGTGATGGAAATTCTGGGTTCACTGATGACCCTTGAGTCCTCTGAAGACTGCTGGTAGGTTGATTGGTCGTTGATGGTTTCTTCCTCCAACTGTTCTGGCTTGTCTGTGTGCCTCAGCTTTGTCTGATCCATGTGTTTCCTGCAAGTTTGCCCATTCTTCAGCTTAATAACAAATACTCTGTTGCCCTCCTTGGCAATGACCATACCAGCGATCCATTAGGGACCCTGACCATAGTTCAACACATATACAGGATCATTAACAGAAATCTCGCGTGACACAGTTGCACGATCATGGTACCCTTGTTGACTTTGGCTTCTGTATTCAACATGATTATTTAAATCCGGGTGTACCAGAGATACCGTGGTCTTAAGACCTCTTTTCATAATGAGTTCAGCAGGCGAGACCCCTGTGAGTGTGTGGGGTCTTGTCCTGTAACTCAACAGTATGCAGGACAAGCGGGTCTGCAGTGACCCTTGGGTTAGTCTCCTCATGCTTTGCTTGATAATTTGTACTGCACGTTCTGCTTGCCCGTTGGATGCAGGCTTGAACGGTGCTGACCTTACATGTTTTATGCCAGTAAGTTTCACAAGCTCCTGAAACTCCTGACCAGTGAAGCACGACCCATTGTCGCTCACCACTATGTCAGGCAGACCATGTGTTGTGAACATGACATTGAAATTCTCTATGGTTGCCGTGGACGTGCTGGGTGACATAATTATGCATTCTATCCACTTCGAATAAGCGTCCACCACCACTAAAAACATCTTGCTCAGTCTAAAATCTACATGGATCCGGGAGCAATGTTTGGATGGCCACAGACTCAGCGGCCATTCCACTGGTGCTTTGCTGAGCTGCATGCAAGTGTGGCACTGATGCACGCATGCTTCCAGCTCAGAATCAATTCCTGGCCACCATACATGGGACCTGGCGATGGCCTTCATCATCACTATACCAGGATGTGTGCTGTGTAACTCACGCACGAACTTCTCTCTCCCTTCCTTGAGCATTTCAACGCGATTGCCCCACAATATGCAATCTGCTTGAATTGATAGTTCGTCCTTGCACATTTGCTTAGGTATGACAGACCAATCCCCTTTGAGGATGCAACCCTTTACCACCGATAAAATCGGGTCCTGGCTGGTCCAGGTCTTAACTTGTTGAGCCGTGACAGGGGTTCCTTCACTCTCAAAGGCATCCATGATTAACGTTAGATCTGCCGGTTGTGGCATTTCCACCTCCGGTGTGGGCAACAGCAACTGGCTCAAAGCGTCGGCACAATTCTCTGTGCCAGGTCTGTGGTGAATGACATAATCATAGGTAGATAATGTCAGCGCCCACCTTTGGATGTGGGATGAAGCGTTGGTATTGATAACTTTGCTCTCGGAAAACAATGAAATGAGCGGCTTGTAATTAGTCTCTAATTCGAACCTCAGACTGAGCAGGTATTGATGCATCTTTTTAACACCGTACACACACGCTAAAGCTGTTTGTTCTACCATGCTGTAGGCTCTTTCTGCTTCAGACAAACTTTTGGATGCGTACGCAACAGGTTGAAGTTTTCCTGACTCATTGGCTTGTTGGAGTACCCAACAAATTCCATATGACAATGCGTCACAGGCCAAAACTAAACATTTACATGGCTCATAATATACCAGCAGCTTGTTCGAGCAAAACAGATTGGTGGCTTTCTCGAAAGCTCTGTCTTGCGAAGCGTCCCACACCCATTTGTCGCCTTTTCTCAATAGCATGTGCTGTGGTTCCAGTAAGATGCTCAGTTTAGGTAGGAAGTTACTGTTGTGTATCTGTAAAGCATGCACTCCCATGTTCCGCCACCAGGAAGTGCATCCCCTGAAGTCCCAGGGGATCCCAGCATCCCTTGGAAGCACTGTATATAAGCCGGCCCCGAAGGCCTGTTCCTCACTCTGGAGTGTCTTAATAAAGACTGAGGTCAGTCACTTGAACCTCCCTGTGTGCAGTCTCATCTGTGTTAGGAACACAATAACTGGCGACGAGAATACGAATCCAACGCAAAGATGCAGCAAACTGTGGGCATCCTGGAGAAGTTCTCGGAGGGTGAGGACTGGGAAGCCTATGTCAAACGGCTAGACCAGTACTTTGTAGCCAACGGGCTGGACGGAGAAGGAACCGCTACAAAAAAGACAGCGGTCCTCCTCATGGTCTGCGGGGCACCGACCTACAGCCTCATGAAGAATCATTTGGCTCCAGTGAAACTCACAGATAAGTCGTATGAGGAGCTGTGTACACTGGTTCGGGAGCAGAGTCCGCAACAAAGGATGAATGCAAGGCAATCCACATCTTGTTGGCGTTGTGGAGGCTTCCATTCAGCCTATCCATGCCGCTTCAAACGGTATGTTTGCAAGAGCTGTGGAACAATGGAGCACCTCCAACGAGCTTGCAGACATGCTTCAAGCTCTGCAAAACCTGCTAACCACCACGTGGCAGAGGAAGATCGGTCTATGATGGATCAAAGCAATTTCAAGCCTCGGAGAGAGGAGGCAGATGCTGAAGTACACAGCATGCACACATTTTCGACGAAATGTCCACCTATAATGCTAAATGTAAAATTGAATGGCTTACCCGTAGCCATGGAACTGGACACTGGCGCTAGCCAAACCATCATGAGTAAAAAGATGTTTGAGAGACTGTGGTGCAAACAAGGCATTCAGACCAGCCCTGAGCCCCATCCACACGAAACTGAAAATGTACACCAAAGAGCTTATCACTGTCCTGGGCAGCGCCATGGTCAAGGTCACCTACGAGGGCACGGTGCACGAACTTCCACTCTGGATTGTCCCGGGCGATGGCCCCACACTGCTTGGAAGGAGCTGGCTGGGCAAAATCCGCTGCAACAGGGATGACATCCAAGCACTATCACATGTCGATGAGGCCTCATGTACCCAGGTTCTGAACAAATTTCCTTCCCTTTTTGAGCCAGGCTTTGGAAACTTTTCCGCGGCGAAGGTGCGGATCCAGTTGGCCCCAGAGGCACGACCCATTCACCACAAGGCACAAGCGGTACCTCACATGATGAGGGAGAGAGTGGAAATCGAGCTGGATAGGCTGCAAGAGGGCATCATCTCCGCAGTGGAATTCAGTGAGTGGGTCAGCCCGACTGTTCCAGTACTCAAAAGTGATGGTACGGTCAGGCTTTACAGCGATTATAAAGTAACTATTAATCGTTTCTCGCTACAGAACCAATACCCACTACCTAAAGCAGACGACCTATTTGCGACGCTGGCAGGAGGCAAGACGTTCACCAAGCTCGACCTGACTTCGGCCTACATGACGCAGGAGCTGGAGGAGTCTTCGAAGGGCCTCACCTGCATCAACACGCACAAGGGATTGTTCATCTACAACAGATGCCCGTTTGGAATTCGGTCGGCTGCAGCGATCTTCCAGAGAAACATGGAGCGCCTACTCAAGTCGGTACCATGCACGGTGGTTTTTCAGGACGACATATTGGTCATGGGTTGGGACACCATCGAGCACCTACAAAACCTGGAGGAGGTCCAGGTCACAGAACGTCACGGTGCTGCGGTTGTTCCTGGGACTCCTCAACTATTTTGGTAACTTCCTACAGGGGTTAAGCACCCTCTTAGAGCCCCTACATGTGTTATTGCGTAAAGGTGAGAACTGGGTATGGGGAAAAAAACCAAGTAATTGCTTTTGAGAAAGCCAGAAACATTTTATGCTCCAACAAGCTGCTTGTATTGTATAACCCGTGTAAAAGACTTGTGCCAGCATGTGATGCGTCGTCGTACGGAGTCGGGTGTGTATTACAACAAGCTAATGCTGCGGGGAAGTTGCAACCTGTCGCCTATGCCTCCAGGAGCTTGTCTAAGGCCGAGAGGGCCGATAGCATGATTGAGAAAGAGGCATTAGCGTGTGTGTTCGGAGTAAAGAAAATGCATCAGTACCTGTTTGGCCTCAAATTTGAGCTGGAAACTGATCACAAGCCCCTCATATCCCTTTTCACTGAAAACAAGGGGATAAATACTAATGCCTCAGCCCGCATATAAAGATGGGCACTCACACTATCAGCGTATAACTATACCATCTGCTACAGGCCAGGCACCGAGAACTGTGCGGATGCTCTCATGTCGGCTACCATTGCCCACCACGGGGGTGGAAATGGCACAGCCTGCAAACTTGTTGATGGTGGTGCAGCCTGCAGACTTGTTGATGGTCATGGAAGCGTTTGAAAATGATAAATCACCTGTCACGGCCCGCCAGATTAGGACTTGGACCAGCCAAGATCCTCTGCTGTCCCTAGTAAAAAACTGTGTACTGCATGGGAGCTGAGCCAGCATCCCCGTTGAAATGCAAGAGCTAATCAAGTTGTTCCAGTGGCGAAAGGACCATTCAGGCAGACTGCCTGTTGTGGGGTAACCGCGTAGTGCTACGCAAAAAGGGCAGGGAGACATTCATCTCGGATCTCCACAGCACACACCCGGGTATAGTAATGATGAAAGTGATAGCTAGATCCCACGTGTGGTGGCCCAGTATCGACTCTGACTTAGAGTCCTGTGTACTGCAATGCAGCGTGTGTGTTCAGTTGAGCAACCGCGCCCAGAGAGGCACCACTAAGTTTGTGGTCCTGGCCCTCCAGACCATGGTCGAGGATCCATGTCGACTCTGTGGACCCGTTTCTCGGTAAAATGTTCCTGCTGGTGGTGGATGCTTTTTCAAAATGGATTGAATGTGAAATAATGTTGGGAAGCACTGCCACCGCCACCATTGAAAGCCTGAGGGACATGTTTGCCACCCATGGCCTGACTGACAAACTGGTCAGTGACAACGGGCCATGTTTCACCAGTGTCGAATTTAAAGAATTCATGACTCGTAATGGGATCAAACATGTCACCTCGGCCCCGTTTAAACCAGCCTCCAATGGGCAGGCAGAGCGGGCAGTAGAAACATTCAAACAGAGCCTCAAACGAGTCACAGAAGGCTCACTCCAAAACTGCCTGTCCCGAGTACTGCTCAGCTACCGCACGAGACCCCACTTGCTCACAGGGGTGCCCCCGGCTGAGCTACTCATGAAAAGGACACTTAAAACCAGACTCTCGCTGGTTCAACCCAACCTGCATGATCAGGTAGGGAGCAGACGGCAGCAACAAAATGTAAACAATGGTCATGCCACTGTGTCACGGGAAATTGATTTGAATGACCCTGTGTATGTGCTAAACTATGGACATGGTCCCAAGTGGATCGCAGGCACGGTGATAGCTAAAGAAGGGAGTAGGGTGTTTGTAGTCAAACTAGACAATGGACAAATTTGCAGAAAGCACCTGGACCAGACGAGGCTGCGAATCACAGACTGCGCTGAACAACCCACAGCAGACACCACCTTTTTCGAGCCCACAACACACACCCAAAGGATCAACGACACCACCCCGGACCAGGAAATCAAACCCATCATGCCCAACAGCCCAGCAAGGCCAGGCTCACCCAGCAGCCCTGCAGGGCCAGCAACACGCCAGCCCAGTGAAGGCACAGCCAACACACCAGAACAGACATTTGTACCAAGGCGGTCCACCAGGGTAAGAAAGGCTCCCAACCACCTCACCTTGTAAACAGTTTTCACTTTGACGAGGAGTGATGTTGTGTATCTGTAAAGCATGCACTCCCATGTTCCGCCACCAAGGAGTACATCCCCTCAAGTCCCAAGGGATCTCAGCATCCCTTGGGAGCACTGTATATAAGCCTGCCCCTAGAGCCTGTTCCTCACTCTGTAGGGTGTCTTAATAAAGACTGAGGTCACTGTCACTTTAACCTCCCTGTGTGTAGTCTCATCTGTGTTAGGAACACAATAGTTACCAAAGTAGTTGAGTGGACCCAGGAACGAACGCAGCTCCATCACATTCTGCGGCTTGGGTGCATTCTTGATGGCCTTGGTTTTCACGTCAGTAGGTCTGATGCCATCAGCGGTGATTTTCCTCCCGAGGAATTCGATTTCCGGTGCCATGAAGACGCACTTAGAGCGTTTCAGTCTGATTCCAACTCTATCCAAACACCGTAGAACCTCTTCCAGGTTGTTCAGATGTTCCTTGGAGTCACGACTGGTGATCAGGATGTCATCTTGGAACACGACGGTTCTGGGAACGAACTTCAGTAGACTTTCCATATTCCTCTGGAATATTGCTGCAGCCGAGCGAATTCTGAAAGGGCACCTGTGGTAAATAAACAGTCCTTTGTGCGTGTTAATGCACGTAAGTCTCTTCGACATCTCGACCAACTCCTGTGTCATATAGGCCGACGTCAAGTCCAGTTTTGTGAATGACTTCCCTCAGAC
Organism: Pristiophorus japonicus; assembly: GCF_044704955.1. NCBI lineage: Eukaryota > Metazoa > Chordata > Chondrichthyes > Pristiophoridae > Pristiophorus > Pristiophorus japonicus. The sequence continues at coordinate 144,870,622 of NC_091989.1, forward strand.
TAGCGTCGCAAACACGTCATCAGCTTTCGGTAACAGCTACTGATCTTGTTTCGAAACCCTGTTGATCGTAGCCTTGTAGTCTCTACAGATTCTGACTGTGCCATCACTTTTCAGCACAGTAATAATTGGGCTGGCCCATTCATTAAATTCAACCGGTGATATGATCCCTTGACGCTGGAGTCTGTCCAGTTCAATTTCGACCTTCTCCCTCATCATATACAGCACTGCCCAAGCTTTATGACGGACGGCTCTTGCATCTGAGTCCACGTGGATCTGCACCTTGGCTCCTGTGAAGTTGCATATACCCGGTTCGAACAGCAAGGGGAGCTTGCTCAATACTTGGGCACATGTATCTTCCTCCGATGACAACGCCTTTATGTCGTTCCGGTCACATCTGATTTTCTCCAAACAGCTCCTGCCGAACAGCGTTGGGCCATTGCCTGGAACAATCCACAGCCATAACTCTTGAACCGCACCTTTATATGACGCGTTAAATTGTTCAGTGCCAATCACCTTTATCAGTTTTTTGTTGTACGTGCACAGCTTGCATTAACAGGGCTCAGCTTGGGCCTCACAGTCTTAGTATCCCATACTTTATTAAATTCCCTCTCGTTCATGATCGATTGACTCACCCCTGTGTCCAGTTCCATCGATGCCGGTATCCCGTTAAACGTCATATTAATCAAAATTGGTTTACTCTTGGTTATGAAGGAGTACAGTCCATACACTTCCTCCTCTGGCATTTCAGATTGCGCATCTGGATCCGCGCTAGTCTGACTCTCATCCTCCACATGATGTGTCGCAGCTCGCTTGCTCATCTGCGGACACTTGCGCTGGAGATGCCTCACTCTCAGACAGCCTTTGCAACTATATTGCTTAAATCGGCACTGCTGGGCAGCCACAGGTTTCGCAAATGCAGCCGGATAGGCCCTGCCATGTGCCGCTCTGCCGAACACCGAATCAATCACATTTACAGTACTTGCTGAGGTTCGGTTCTTCACCACTATTTGCTTTAGACTCCTGTCCGTCGTCATACATGATTGAGCGATCTGGATGGCCCAATTCCTCCACCGCCAGAAGTTTGCGCAGGATCACCTCGTGGTTGATACCGATAACAAAGAAGTCCTGCAGCATGTCTGCCAACACCGTCCTGAACTTGCATGGTCCCACTAGACATCTCAGGTCGGCAACGAATTCTGCCGCGCTCTGGCCCTCCAATCGAACGTGTGTATAAAACCTGTATCTCGAGGTGATGATGCCGTCATCTGGTTTGAGGTGTTCGGCAGAGCGGCACATGGCAGGGCCTATCCGGCTGCATTCGCAAAACCTGTGGCTGCCCAAAGTCTGTACCAATGTGCACAACTCATCATACGTTTTCTCTGTTGGATCACTAGGCACGAATAGATTCTTTATCAGACCGTAGATCTTTGAACCGCATACAGTGAGGAACATGGCCCGGCGCCGATCGTTGACCCCCTTCATTTTGTTGGCCATGAAGTATGGGTTCAAACGGCTCACAAAGTCTGCCCAATCTTCTCCCTCCATGAATTGCTCTAAAAATCCAATCATGCTCATTTTGCAAACAAAGGTTCTCGTATTCTCATCGCCAAATGTTTTGTATGCAATAAAGATTCAAACTGAGTACTGTTTAACTAAGCAAGGTACAACCTTGCTTCTGCTGTATTTAGGCCCAAAGTGCCTGACTCTCAAAATGGCTGGCCTTTTATACCTGAGCAGCACCATGTGCATGCTGCTCAGTGGCCTCCAACAATGACGCCATCTGGTGGCTACAAACAGAATGTACATAATGACACGGCCCAACCAGTCCGCCCCACACAACTGCGATACCCCATGTATCACAACATTTTGCACTCCACCCCACCCGGAACCATGTGATCTCCTGGGGGAAAAAAAAAATCTAGGAAAATTCCTCTCTGACCTATCCATGCAATTAAAACTAATCCAGGAGATCACCCTGGCCGTATTCGATTCCCTACAGTACTCACCATCGTATCTGCATCTGCCAACAAGAGGTTATCCACTCTAATCCCACCTACCAGTTCTAGGTCCGTAACCCTGCAAGTTACGGCACTTCAAGTGCCCATCGAAGCGCCTTTTAAATGTGTTGAGGGTTTCTCCCTCTACCACCTTTCCAGGCAGTGAGTTCCAGACCCCCACAACCCTCTGCGTGAAGAAGCTTCCCCTCAAATCCCCTCTAAACCTCCCACCAACCACCTTAAACCTATGCCCCCTCGTAATTGACCCCTCCACCAAGGCCCTTGCTATCCACTATATACAGGCCCCTCAAAATTTTATACACCTCAATGAGGTCTCCCCTCAGTCTCCTCTGTTCCAAGGAGAACAAACTCAGCCTATCCAATCTGTCCTCATAGCTAAAATTCTCCATTTCAGCATCCTCGTAAATCTCCTCTGCACCCTCTCCAGTGCAATCATGTCCTTCCTATAATACAGCGACCAGAACTTCACGCAGTATTCCAGCTGTGGCCTAGCCAGTGTATTATACAATTTAAGCATAACCTTTCTGCTCTTGTATTCTGTGCCTCGGCCAATAAAGGCAGGCATTCCATATGCCTTCTTAACCACCTTATTCACTTGGCCTGCTACTTTCAGGGATCTGTGGACAAGCACTCCAAGGTCCCTTTGTTCATCTACACTTCTAAGTGGCCTATCATTTAATGTGTATACCCATTCCTTATTAGCCCTCCCCAAGTGCATTAACTCACACTTCTCCAAATTAAATTCCATTTGCCACTGCTCTGCCCACCTGACCAGTAGATTGATATCATCCTGCAGTCCATGACTTTCCTTCTCATTATCAACCACACAGCCAATTTTAGTATCATCTGCAAACTTTTTAATCATACCCCCTATATTCAAATCTAAATCATTGATGTATACCACAAAAAGCAAGGGACCCGGTACTGAGCCCTGACGAACCCACTGGAAACATCCTTCCAGTCACAAAAACATCCATCACCCTTTGCTTTCTACCTCTAAGCCAAGTTTGGACCCAACTTGCCACTTTGCCCTGGATCCCATGGGCTTTAACCTTTGTGACCAGTCTGCCATGTGGGACCTTATCAAAAGCTTTGCTAAAGTCCATATACACTACATCGTACGCATTACCCTCATTGACCCTCCTGGTTACCTCCTTGAAAAATTCAATCAGATTAGTCAAACACAATCTTCCCTTAACAAATCTGTGCTGACTGTCCCTAATTAATTGTTGCCTTTCTAAATATAGATTTATTCTGTCCTTCAGGATTTTTTCCAATAATTTTCCCACCACTGAGATAAGGTTGACATGCCTGAAATTACTCGGCTTATCCCGTTCTCCCTTCTTAAACAAGGGTACCACATGAGCAGTCCTCCGGCACCATGCCTAAATCCATGTTGGCCCCCAGTCCCGATCTCCTGCAATGTTGGCCCCCAGTCAAATCTCCCCCCGATGGTGGCCCCCAGTCCCAGTTTCCCCGCTATGCTGGCCCCCAGCCCCAATCTCCCCCCCAGTGTAGGCCCCCAGTCCCAATCTCCCCCCAGTGTTGGCCCCCACTCCCGATCTCCCCACAATGTTGGCCCCAGACCCAATCTCCCCACGATGCTGGCCCCCACTCCTGATCTCCCCACAATGTTGGCCCTCACTCTTGAGCTCCCCCTAATTTTGGCCCCGACTCCTGATCTATTAGATATGCAAACCTGTAAATACCTTGTTTAACCATCAGAGGGCTCATTCCCTGGAGTCCCAAGGGTTCCCACAATCCCTTGGGAGCACCTGTACATAAGGAGGCCTCACAAGCTGGAGAGGCACTCTGGAGACCTGTAATAAAGGACTCTGCTCACACATTACTTTAAGCTTACAGTATCTGGTCAGATTCTTTATTCAAGACGTAACAACTGGTGACGAGATACAGATGACGAACCCCACTGTAACAATAGAGAGAACCGTGGTCATCCTGGAGAAATTTTCGGAGGGAGATGATTGGGAAACCTTCGTGGAGTGACTCGATCAATACTTCGTGGCCAACGAGCTGGAAGGAGAAGCGAACGCTGCCAAACGAAGGGCGATCCTCCTTACCGTTTACGGGGCACCAACGTATAGTCTCATGAAAAATCTGCTCGCTCCAGCGAAAGCTACAGAGAAGCCGTACGATGATTTGTGCACACTCCTATACTCAAATCCCTTAACTATGAAGGCCAACATACCTTCTTCACCACCTGCTGTACCTGCATGCCAAATTTCAATGACTGATGAACCATGACACCAAGGTCTCATTGCACCTCCCCATTTCCTAATCTGCCGCCATTCAGATAATATTCTGCCTTCGTATTTTTGCCCCCAAAGTGGATAACCTCACATTTATCCACATTACACTGCATCTGCCATGCATTTGCCCACTCGCCTAACCTGTCCAAGTAACCCTTCAGCCTCTTAGCTTCATCCTCACAGCTCACATCGCCACCCAGTTTAGTGTCATCTGCAAACTTGGAGATATTACACTCGATTCTATCCTCTAGATCATTAATATATATTATAAAGAGTTGGGGTCCCAGCACTGAGCCCTGCGGCACTCCACTAGTCACTGCCTGCCATTCTGAAAAGGCCCCGTTTATCCCAACTCTCTGCTTCCTGTCTGCCAACCAGTTCTCTATCCATGTCAGTACATTACCCCCAGTACCATGTGTTTTGATTTTGCACACCAATCTCTTGTGTGGGACCTTGTCAAAAGCCTTTTGAAAGTCCGAATACACCACATCCACTGGTTCTCCCATGTCTACTCTACTAGTTACATCCTCAAAAAATTCCAGAAGATTTGTCAAGCATGATTTCCCTTTCATAAATCCACGCTGACTTGGACCAATCCTGTCACTGCTTTCCAAATGCGCTGCTATTTTATCCTTAATGATTGATTCCAACATTTTCCCCACTACTGATGTCAGGCTAACCGGTCTATAATTACCCGTTTTCTCTCTCCTTCCTTTTTTAAAAAGTGGTGTTACATTAGCTACCTTCCAGTCCATAGGGACTGATCCAGAGTCGATAGACTGTTGGAAAATGATCACCAACACATCCACTATTTCTCGTGCCACTTCTTTAAGTACTCTGGAATGTAGACTATCAAGCCTCGGGGATTTATCAGCCTTCAATCCCATCAATTTCCCTAACACAATTTCCCGCCTAATATCCTTATTAGGCGGGAAATTGTGTTGGGGAAATTGACGGGATTGAAGGCTGATAAATCCCCGGGGCCTGATAGGCAACCTATTTGCAACACGGGTGGGAGGAAAAACATTCATGAAGCTGGACTTAACCTCGGCCTACATGACGCAGGTGCTGGTGGAATCATCAAAGGACCTCACCTGCATCAACACTCACAAAGGTCTTTTAAAATACAACAGATGCCCGTTTGGGATTCAATCAGCCACGGTGATATTCCAGAGGAACATGGAAAGCTTGCTGAAATTGGTCCCGCGCACCGTAGTCTTCCAGGACGACATCTTGATTACAGGTCGGGACACCGTCGCGCACCTGCAGAACCTGGAGGTGGTTCTTAATCGGCTTAATCGTGTGAGGCTCAGGTTAAAACGCTCAAAGTGCATTTTCCTGGCATTTGAAGTGGAGTTAATGGGGAGAAGAATTGCGGCGGACTGCATCAGGTTCGAAGATGGAGGCAATCAAAAACGCACTGAGACCACAGAATGTGATGGAGCTGCGATCGTTTCTAGGACTCCTGAACTACTTTGGTAACTCCTTACCGGGTCTTAGCACACTGTTAGAACCACTGCACTCTTTATTGCGTAAAGGAGATGAATGGGTATGGGGTAAAAGCCAAGAAAATGCCTTTGAGAAAGCTAGGAAACTGTTATGCTCAAACAAATTGCTTGTGTTGAATGATCCATGTAAGCGATTGGTACTAGCATGTGATGCGTCGTCATATGGTGTCAGGTGTGTATTGCAACAAGCTAATGAATCTTGGAAATTGCAACTGGTTGCTGATGCATCCAGAAGTCTGTCTAAGGCTGAGAGGGCGTACAGCATGATCGAAAAAGAAGCGTTAGCGTGTGCTTATGGGATAAAGAAAATGCATCAGTATCTGTTTGGGCTCAAATTTGAATTGGAAACGTACCATAAGCCACTTATAGCCCTCTTTTCTGAAAGTGAGGGGATAAATACGAATGCATCGGCCTGCATCCAGAGATGGGCACTCACGTTGTGCGCATACAACTATGCCATCTGCCTCAGGTCAGGCACAGAAAACTGTGCCGATGCTCTCAGTAGGCTGCCATTGCCCACTACAGGGGTGGAGATGGTACAGCCCGCAGATTTAGTTATGGTGATGGAAGCATTTGAGAGTGAGCAATCACCTGTTACCGCCCGACAGATTAGAATCTGGACGAGCCAGGACCCCTTACTGCCCTTAGTAAAAAACTGTGTGCTCCACGGGAGTTGGTCTAGTGTCCCATTAGAGATGCAGGAAGAAATAAAGCTGTACCAGTGGCGCAGAGATGAAATGTCCATACAGGCAGACTGCCTCCTATGGGGTAATCGGGTAGTGATGCCAAAAAAGGGCAGGGACACATTCATTAGTGACCTCCACAGTACCCACCCAGGCATTGTAATGATGAAAGCGATAGCCAGATTCCACGTGTGGCGGCCCAGTATCGATGCAGACTTAGAGTCCTGCATGCACAAATGTAACACATGTTCACAGTTAAGCAATGCACCCAGGGAGGCGCCACTAAGTTTGTGGTCCTGGCCCTCCAAACCGTGGTCCAGGGTCCATGTCGACTATGCAGGCCCATTCTTGGGAAAAATGTTCCTTGTGGTTGTAGATGCGTACTCCAAATGGATTAAATGTGAGATAATGTCGACAAGCACATCCGCTGCCACCATTGAAAGCCTGCGGGCCATGTTTGCCACGCACAGCCTGCCTGATGTCCTTGCGAGTGACAATGGGCCGTGCTTCACCAGTGCCGAGTTCAAAGAGTTAATGACCCGCAATGGGATCAAAAATGTCATATCTGCCCCGTTTAAACTAGCATCCAATGGTCAGGCAGAGCGAGCAGTGCAAACAATCAAGCAGAGCTTGAAAAGGGTAGCTGAAGGTTCACTGCAGACTCGCCTATCCCGAGTCCTGCTTAGTTACCGTGCAAGACCCCAATTGATCACTGGGGTTCCCCCCGCTGAACTGCTCATGAAAAGGGTACTTAAGACAAGGCTTTCGTTAGTACACCCTGATCTACACGAACAGGTAGAGAGCAGGTGGCTTCAACAGAAAACATATCATGATCGCGCAAATGTGTCACATGAAATTGAGATAAATGACCCTGTATTTGTGTTGAACTATGGACAAGGTCCCAAGTGGCTTCCTGGCACTGTTTTGGCCAAAGAGGGGAGTAGGGTGTTTGTGGTCAAACTCTCAAATGGACTCACCTGCAGGAAACACTTGGACCAAACCAAACTCAGATTTACGGACTATCCAGAACAACCCACAATAGACTCCACCCTTTCCGACCCTCCAACACACACACAAGTGGCAACCAACCCAGCGGTTGACCACGAAGCAGAACCCAGCACCCGCTACAGCCCTGCAGGACTCACCACCCTCAGCAGCCCAGCAAGGCCAGCTGCGCAGCGGCCCAGCGAGGGCCCGACAAACGACTCACCAAAACCAGCATTTGCACCGAGACGATCAACCAGGGAAAGGAAGGCCCCAGATCGACTCACGTGTCAACAGTTACACTATTGACTTTGGGGGAGGGGCAGTGCTGTTATGTATGTAACCTGTAAATACCATGTTTAACCACCAGAGGGCTTATCCGCTGGAGTCCCAAGGGATCCCACAATCCCTTGGGAGCACCTGTATCTAAGGAGGCCTCACCGGCTGGAGAGGCACTCTGAGATCTGTAATAAAGGACTACGGTCACACCTTACTTTGAGCTTGCAGTATCTAGTCTGACTCTTTATTCAAGACATAACAGTATCCATCATTATTTGGCCATTACAAAGGGAGTGGGCCTTTCATCTGCAGTTGAAGAGATAAAAGTGTTGAAAATGAATGGTCTGATCAGGAAGAGGATGTTTAGGAGAGAGAGGAGGTGGCACGGGACAACCCTCTGCAGCAACACCTGGCATTAGCAACTCTTTCTACTTTGCATGAAACAAAAAACACTTGGTTGCCCCTTGCTCAGATGATCATTATCAAACTCTATGATACTTCAAATATTCTCTTAGGGAGAGGATATTTGCAGACATGATTCACCATATAAGAAAGATAACAGGAGGCCGTCATTAAAAGAATACACAAACACACCAAATTGCAAAATCTTTACATATTTACTTCCACACTGTCCCTTCATTATGTAGTACTATTACTACTACTACTATTACTACCATTATTATTTCTTATCACCATGCCTGCCCTTTGTACCTAACATTCTTTATACGTGTGATCCTAACATATTATTCCATGGTGCTAATTTTATGCCAGGAGATTGTGAGGTTGGTGACTTGGACTGTACCAATTGAGCCTTTAAAGACTGAGATGGCATTTGTCTAGGTGCCAGGTGTACTTTTGAATCCAATACTCTTTATTTTCAACCTCAAAACTGCACTGCCTATATCAGATCAAGTCCCGTGTAATATCGCCTCTGTCTTTGCTCCCCGTTACCTCTCGTTGACACTTCACATTACCGTGCAGCAGTTTCTTCCCTCAGCTTTCCTTGACTGCTCTCTATGGACTGGACAAAGAAAACGTCCTCATTGGAACAGAGCAGCAACAGAGCAGAACTTCCGCCCATCTCTCCAACTACACCATGATCATGGCCAATATTCCTAAGTCAGGTGCCATTGGCCATGCAGGGTGGGTTGTCAGTTGGATTTTGCCAGGGCCAAAGGGAGAAATGAGATGGGACAGCATCGCCAAAAGAGAACCTTTAAAAGGTCAGATGAGTCCCAAAGAAGCTTTGGTCTTTTTAGGTCTCAGCAAACCCAATTGGAGAGAGGACTCTCCCTCCATCTGTGGACATTAGGGCCATTACCATTGCTACTCCACGCTTACCACTACCCGACAGCAGGGTGCCTTGGAAAATAGCAGTGAGAGGGACGGGTACAAGAAAAATCAGCTCAGATGTTGGACCCTGACTCCACCCGCCCCTGCTGGCAACTACATATGATTGGGGGGACGGGGCATATGGTGGCGGTTGGAGGGAAATTTCAGGCCAGGGTGGGAATGTGGCTGCAAACCTCAAGACTTCACTGTCCTGTTGTTTTCATCAGGGCTGGTTGTGGAGGAAAATGCAATCCTGCGATTTTCTTATTTTCCTCTGCCTGAGCCCATTAGTGCCTGGTAATGAAACATTAGGCAGAGAAATTTGGGGCATAGAACCATTACGCTGGATGTAGCCCTCTTTGCACTTGACATGCATTTTCTGAGTCAAAACACCTTATGGATAGGAAGCGCCTGCATGGTGAAATGATTTGAAAGTAATCAACTGCCTCATTTTCCTGAATATGTGCCACAGAAGATGTCCGCATAAAGTGCGCGTTAGACATTGCTGCCAGTTCATTCAGATTGCAGGGCCTTCCAGAAAACTCTTAAACCTGTGGCAAGGTAAGTTTTACTTATTATTCCAGCAAGGGGAAATAGCAGAATGGGAGGCAAGACACCAACACAGATTTGCAGCACAAACTTCCTGCACCCAATCCAGGATACCTGCCCATTCACAGGTGGTATTCTTATCTGCTTCAAATTATGCAAATGATCTGAATCCAGAAATTCATCCAGGTTCAGGTGTGTTCAAGGCAGGTTGGTTTCAAAGGCTTGACTTACACTGCGGTGAGGAGAGGACAATGGACTCCCCGGCATTTAAAAAAAACAAACTTTAAAAAATGTTTCACTATATGCATAATCACTCATGCATGGTCATTTGTTTCTGCAGTTAGAAAAATAGTGCTATATTTTTTACAGCTAGTAAACTTAAAAATTGTCGAGCTTTAGATCTTTTGCATTGAGAAGAACGCAATATATGGACAAAATTACATTTCAGATGAAAGACTAATAATATCAAAAATAATGTAAACTGAAAGGAATTTCTTTTACATTCCTTATTCTAGGAATGGGTATGAACGCATGAGATGTTCTAGCATGCTACATTGCTGTTAAAGTGTTGGTGGCTGTTAGACTGCCGTGGGTGTGCGGTAAGACTATCACTCGAACAGAGTAGTGGAATAAGTTATCATAGGAAGCTATTGAAGCAAATGGTGTGGAGGCCATTGAAGCAAATGATATAAATGGGCTCAAGAGACAACTGAATGTGTTTCTGGAGAGAGAAGGAATTAGATATGATGAGAAGATGGCTAAAAAAGTGATCTATAAAAAAGTAGGGGGGGGGGAGTGGTAAGTTGAGTCTGTCTAATGCTTTTTGTCTCTAAAAAAATATTTTTGTTCTTATATAGAAATGTTGCAATGGTGATGTTAGGATATGTTCACAAATTTCGAGCAGTGAAAAAGGTGACCTGAATTGTATTTGATCCATACTGTACCTGACCAGGGAGCATATGATGCTATGTGATTGGACCTTATTCCCCAACCTTCTGTTATCTTTTACAATAATGAACATAAACATCACAAAGAGTGTTGTTTTCTGCCTGTAACAAACATGGACTTGTACTAACCGAGCAATACTTATCTCTATAGGTATGAATGAAAACTAATAACGGTAACCAATTAGATTTAGTTATGCAGAAAACATTAACTAATAGCAGACAAAATGACATAAAGTGGGAAATACTCCAACAACTTGTATTTATATAACACCTTTATCATATATATATATTCAAAAGGGAGCTGGATGTGGCCCTTACGGCTAAAGGGATCAAGGAGTATGGAGAGAAAGCAGGAATGGGGCACTGAAGTGCATAATCAGCCATGATCATATTGAATGGTGGTGCAGGTTTGAAGGGCCGAATGGCCTATTCCTGCACCTATTTTCTATGTTTCTATGTTTCTAAAACGTCCCAAGGCACGTCACAGGAGTATTATAAGACAAAAATTTGACACCGAGCCACATTACGAAATTACGGCAGGTGATCAAAAGCTTGGTCAAAGAGGTAGGTTTTAAGGAGCATCTTAAAAGAGAAAGAGAGGTTGAGGGAGGGTGTTCCAGAGCTTAGGGTCTAGGCAGCTGAAGGCACGGCCACTGATTATAATCAGGGTTGCTCAAGGTGGCTGAATTAGAGGAGCACAGACATCGCGGGGGGTTGTGAGGCTGAAGGAAATTACAGAGATAGGGAGGGGCAAGGCCATGAAGGGATTTGTAAACAAGGATGAGAATTTTGTAATCGAGGCATTGCTTAACTGGAAGCCAATGTAGATCAACGAATACAGGGGTGATGGGTGAACGGGACGGTGCGAGTTAGGACACGGGCTGCTCAGTTTTGGATGACCTCAAGTTTACATAGGGTAGAATGTGGAAGGCTAGCTAGAGTGCGTTGGAGTAGTCAAGTCTAGAAGTAACAGAAGCATGGATGAGGGTTTCATCAGCAGATGAGCTGAGGCAGGGGTGGAGGCGGGAAATATTATGGAGGTGGAAATAGGTGGTTTTAGTTATGCCGCGGGTATGTGGTCGGACGTTCATTTCAGGGTTTAATATGACACCTAGGTTGCGAACATTCTAGTTCAGCCTCAGACAGATGCTAGGGAAAGGGATGGAGCTGGTGGCTAGGGAACGGAGTTTGTGGCGGGGACCAAAATCAATGGCTTCGGTCTTTCCAATATTTAATTGGAGAAAATCTCTCCTCATCCAGTACTGGATGTTGGACAAGCAGTCTGACAATATAGAGACCGTGGAAGGATCGAGAGAAGTGGTGCTGAGGTTGTCATCAACGTACATATGGAAAGTGACACTGTATTTTTGGATGATGTCACCAAGCTGTAGCATATAGATGAGAAATAGGAGGTGGCCAAGGATAGATCGTTGGGGGATACCAGAGGTAACGATGCACGAGTGAGAAAAGAAGCCATTGCAGGTGATTTTCTGACTACAATTAGATAGTTAAGAATGGAACCAGGTAAGTGCAGTCCCACCTAGTTGGATGATGGTGGAGAGGCTTTGGAGGAGGAGGGAGTGGTCAACCATGTCAAAGGTTGCAGACAAGTTGAGAAGGACAAGGAGGGATAGTTTACCTTTGTTACAGTCACAAAGAATGTCATTTGTGACTTTGATGAGAGATGCTTCGTACTGTGGCAGGGGTGGAAACCGGATTGAAGGGATTCAAACATGAAGTTCCGGAAAAGATGGGCACGGATTTGGGAGGGAGCAACACGTTCAAGGACTTTGGAGAGGAAAGGGAGATTGGAGATGGGGCAGTAGCTTGCAAACACAGTGGGGTCAAGAGTTGTTTTTTTGAGGAGAGGGGCGATGACAGCAGATTTGACAAAGAAGAGGGGCAGTACCTAAGGAGAGAGAAACGTTAACAATGTCAGCTGACATGGCAGCCAGAAAAAGAAATTGGGTGGTCAGCAGTTTAGTGGGAATAGGGTCAAGGGAGCAGGAAGTGAGTCTCATGGACAAGATGAGCGTAAAGAGGTCAAGAGGCGAGTTCAGAAAGAAACTGTCAGTAAGACAGTATTCGTGGAAAAACAGAAGTCAGTCGACGTTTCAGCTTGATTGTAGGTTTTACATTATAATATTTTGGCATTGAAATGTTGCTACTTTTCTGCTTAATACAAAACATGATAAAATTAAGATGAAATAAGTACAATAAACAGTATGACAGATGTAATAGGTCAGTTTTAATGGCTGGATCTAACTTGGCAAACAAGCAGCAACAGTTTTATGGTCCATACATTTTCAGGTGTGGGTGTTTTAATTCCTCGTTTATTTAAATATTACTTTGGGAAATAAAATTACATGTGATTTTTAATGAAAGGTGCCTTAAATGTTATTGTAAAGAGCAAGTTATTATTCAAATGGAGAAAGATTGCAAAGTGCCGCAGTACAGCAGGACCTGGGGGTATTTGTGCATGAAACACAAAAGAATAGTGTTGTGTATCTGTAAAGCATGCACTCCCATGTTCCGCCATCAGGGAGTGCATCCCTGAAATCCCAAGGGATCCCAGCATCCCTTGGGAGCACTGTATATAAGCCAGATCCTAAGGCCTGTTCCTCACTCTGGAGTGCCTTAATAAAGATTGAGGTCACTGTTACTTTAACCTCCCTGTGTGCAGTCTCATCTGTATTAGGAACACAATAACTGGTGACGAATAGACAAATCCAATACAAAGATACAGCAAATTGTAGGCATCCTGGTGAAGTTCTCGGAGGGTGAGGACTGGGAAGCCTATGTCAAACGGCTAGACCAGTACTTTGTAGCCAACGAGCTGGACGGAGAAGGAAGCGCTGTAAAAAGGAGAGCGGTCCTCCTCACGGTCTGCGGGGCACCGACCTACAGCCTCATGAAGAATCTTCTGGCTCCGGTGAAACCCACAGATAAGTCATATGAGGAGCTGTGCACACTGGTTTGGGAGCACCTTAACCCAAGGGAGAGCGTGCTGATGGCGAGGTATCAGTTCAACACGTGCCAGCGATCTGAAGGTCAAGAAGTGTTGAGCTACGTCGCCGAGCTAAGGCGACTTGCAGGACAATGTGAGTTTGATGGCTACCTGGAGCAAATGCTCTGAGACTTTTTTGTACTGGGCATTGGCCACGAGACCATTCTACGAAAACTTTTGACTGTAGAGACACCGACCCTCAGTAAGGCAGTTGTGATAGCACAGGCATTTATGTCCACCAGTGATAACACCAAACAAATCTCTTAGCACACAAGTGCTAGCAATGTTCATAAATTAACTGGAACTGTGTTTGCGAGCAGAAATGTACAGGGCAGAAACCATGAGTTTGCAACTGCCAGCAGGCCTCAGGTGACCCAGATAACTCAGAGTCCGCAACAAAGGATGAATGCAAGGCAATTCGCACCTTGTTGACGTTGTGGAGGCTTCCATTCAGCCTATTCATGCCGCTTCAAAGGGTATGTTTGCAAGAACTGTGGAACAAAGGGCCACCTTCAACAAGTTTGCAGACGAGCTGCAAGCTCTGCAAAACCTGCTAACCACCACGTGGCAGAGGAAGATAGGTCTATGATGGATCAAAGCAATTTTGAGCCTCAGAGAGAGGAGGCAGATGCTGAAGTACACGGCATGCACACATTTTCGACGAAATGTCCACCTATAATGCTAAATGTAAAATTGAATGGCTTACCAGTAGCCATGGAACTGGACACTGGCGCTAGCCAATCCATCGTGAGTAAAAAGATGTTTGCGAGACTGTGGTGCAACAAGGCACTCAGACCAATCCTGAGCTCCATCCACATGAAACTGAGAACGTACACCAAAGAGCTTATCACTGTCCTGGGCAGCGCCAAGTTCACCTACGAGGGCATGGTGCACGAACCTCTGATTGTCCCGGGCGATGGCCCCACACTGCTTGGAAGGAGCTGGCTGGGCAAAATCCGTTGGAACGGGGATGACATCTGAGCGCTATCACATATCAATGAGGCCTCGTGTACCCAGGTTCTTAACAAATTTCCTTCCCTTTTTGAGCCAGGCATTGGAAATTTTTCCGGGGCAAAGGTGCGGATCCACTTGGTCCCAGAGACGACCCATTCACCACAAGGCACGAGCGATACCTCACATGATGAGGGAGAGAGTGGAAATCGAGCTGAACAGGCTGCAATGCGAGGGCATCATCTCCCCAGATGAATTCAGTGAGTGGGCCAGCCCGATTGTTCCAGTACTCAAAAGTGATGGCACGGTCAGGATTTACAGCGATTATAAAGTAACTATTAATCGTTTCTCGTTACAGGACCAATACCCGCTACCTAAGGCAGATGACCTATTTGCGATGCTGGCAGGAGGCAAGACGTTCACCAAGCTTGACCAGACCTCGGCCTACATGATGCAGGAGCTGGAGGAGTCTTCGAAGGGCCTCACCTGCATTAACACGCACAAGGGATTGTTCATCTACAACAGATGCCCATTTGGAATTCGGTCGGCTGCAGCGATCTTCCAGAGAAACATGGAGTGCCTACTCAAGTCGGTACCACGCATGGTGGTTTTTCAGGACGACATATTGGTCATGGGTCGGGACCTACAAAACCTGGAGGAGGTCCTCCAGTGACTGGATCGCGTAGAGCTGCGACTGAAGAGATCGAAATGCGTCTTCATGGCAACAGAAGTGGAGTTTTTGCGGAGAAACATCGCGGCGTACGGCATTCGGCCCACAGATGCCAAGACAGAGGCTATCAGGAACGCGCCCAGGCCACAGAATGTCACGGAGCTGCGGTCGTTCCTGGGACTCCTCAACTATTTTGGTAACTTCCTACCGGGGTTAAGCACCCTCTTAGAGCCCCTACATGTGTTATTGCGTAAAGGTGAGAACTGGATATGGGGAAAAAACCAAATAATTGCTTTTGAGAAAGACAGAAACATTTTATGCTCCAACAAGCTGCTTGTATTGTATAACCCGTGTAAAAGACTGGTGCCAGCATGTGATGCGTCGTCGTACGGAGTCGGGTGTGTATTACAACAAGCTAACTTTGCGGGGAAGTTGCAACCTGTCGCCTATGACTGCAGGAGCTTGTTTAAGGCCGAGAGCGCCTACAGCATGATTGAGAAAGAGACATTAGTGTGTGTATTCGGGGTAAAGAAAATGCATCAGTACCTGTTTGGCCTCAAATTTGAGCTGGAAACCGATCACAAGCCCCTCATATCCCTGTTCACTGAAAACAAGGGGATAAATACTCATGCCTCAGCCCGCATACAAAGGTGGGCACTCGCGCTATCAGCATATAACTATACAATCCACCACAGGCCAGGCACCGAGAACTGTGCAGATGGTCTCAGTCGGCTACCATTGCCCACCACGGGGGTGGAAATGGTGCAGCCTGCAAACTTGTTGATGGTGACGTAGCCCGCAGACTTGTTGATGGTCATGGAAGCGTTTGAAAATGATAAATCACCTGTCGCGGCCCGCCAGATTAGGACTTGGACCAGCCAAGATCCTCTGCTGTCCCTAGTAAAAAACTCTGTATTGCATGGGAGCTGGGTCAGCATTCTCGTTGAAATGCAAGAGCTAATCAAGCCGTTCCAGCGGCGAAAGGACGAATTATCCATTCAGGCAGACTGCCTGTTGTGGGGTAACCGCGTAGTGCTACCCAAAAAAGGCAGGGAAACGTTCATCTCGGATCTCCACAGCACACACCCGGGTATAGTAATGATGAAAGCAATAGCCAGATCCCATGTGTGGTGGCCCGGTATCGACTTAGAGTCCTGTGTACGGCAATGCAGCGTGTGTGCTCAGTTGAGCAACGTGCCCAGAGAGGCACCACTAAGTTTGTGGTCCTGGCCCTCCAGACCATGGTCAAGGATCCATGTCGACTATGCGGGCCTGTTTCTCAGTAAAATGTTCCTGGTGGTGGTGGATGCTTTTTCAAAATGGATTGAATGTGAAATAATGTCAGGAAGCACCGCCAGCACCACCATTGAAAGCCTGAGGGCCATGTTTGCCACTACGGCCTGCCTGACATACTGGTCAGTGACAACGGGCCATGATTCACCAGTGCCGAGTTTAAAGAATTAATGACCCGCAATAGGATCAAACGTGTCACCTCGGCCCCGTTTAAACCAGCATCCAATGGGCAGGCAGACCGGGCAGTAGAAACAATCAAACAGAGCCTTAAACGAGTCACAGAAGGCCCACTCCAAATCGCCTGTCCCGAGTACTGCTCAGCTACCGCACGGGACCGCACTCGCTCACAGGGGTGCCTCCGGCTGCGCTACTCATGAAAAGGACACTTAAAACCAGACTCTCGCTGGCCACCCCAACCTGCATGTTCAGGTAGAGAGCAGGCGGCAGCATCAAAATGTAAACGATGGTCGCGCCACTGTGTCATGGGAAATTGATCTGAATGAGCCTGTGCATGTGTTAAACTATGGACATGGTCCCAAGTGGATCGCGGGAACGGTGATAGCTAATGTAGTGTCCTTGCACCTTACTATAAATTCACACGAGGCACATTCTGCAGATAAGGCCACTCTGTGATCTGAAGCTTTATTTACAGGACCAAGAAGTGATGACCCTGTGTGGGACCTCCCTTTATACACCTAGATGACCACTGAGGAGTGTCTCCCACAAGTTCACCCCCTGTGGTCAAGGTGTGCATTTCTTAGGTGTATACAGTATGCAGTTTTGTTACATGAAGGTTACAGTTACATAAAGGTTACATACATGACATCACCTCCTTCCCAACGTCTTATGGGATCAAAGATTAAGCATTTCAGGCAGTCGACACTCTCTCGTGGAGCGCTGCAGTTGGGGCTCTGGTTGTTGAGCCTTGGCATGCGTCTCTGTCACCTGTGGTGATTCCGGCATGTCCGGGCTGGCCGCAGGGACTGTGCATGCTGCTGAATGTTCTTGTTGCTCGTTCACTGGCGGTGGTGTGGGCAACATCTCATGATCTTCCCCTGGTTCCTCAATGTCCATGCTGAACCTTTTTTTTACTTGGTCCAGATGCTTTCAGCATATCTGTCCATTGTTAAGTCTGACCACTATGACCCTATTCCCCTCTTTGCCAATTACAGTACCCTCAAGCCATTTGGGCCCCAAAGCGTGATTAAGAACAAATACAGGATCATCGATTTCTATACATCTCCCCTTTGAGTTACGGTCATGGCACTCATTTTGGGACTGGCGCTTGCCCTCAACAATGTCTGACAGGACTGGATGAATGAGGTACAGCCGAGTTTTAACTGTACGTTTCATGAGTAGTTCCGTGGGCGGGACTCCCAGGAACGAATGCGGTCGGGACCTATCGGCCAGCAGGAGGCGCAATAGGCGGCATTGAAGGGAGGGTCCTTGAATCCGGAGCATGTCTTGTTTTATGATTTGGAGCGCATGTTCCACCTGGCCATTGGAAGCCGGCTTGAACGGTGCTGTCCTGACATGTTTGATGCCATTACCCGACATGAACTCCGGAATTCATAACTCGTGAAACACGGGCCGTTGTCGCTAACCAGGATGTCTGGCAAGCCGTGGGTCGCAAAGACTGCATGCAGACTCTCCACAGTAGTGGATGTCGTGCACGAATTTAATATGATCCATTTCAATTACGCATCAACGACAATGAGGAACATTTTCCCCATGAACGGGCCCGCGTTGTCTACGTGAATACGTGACCATGGCCTGGTGGGCCAGGGCCATGGACTGAGTGGGGCCTCCCAGGGGGCATTACCCAGCTGGGCACACGTCGTACACCTTCGAACACAGTGTTCCAGGTCTGAGTCATCAACGCCGCCGCTTCCAAAGTCAAGTCCTTGGTCTCAATTAGCTGTCTGAAAATCCCGGCATGACCAATGCCCTCAATAAAGAATTCCCTTAACATCTCCCCCCTGCAGGCATCTGTGAACTTACAGAGGCTGGCCAAGCGCCGAAGGTCCGCAACGAATTTCGGTATGCTCTGTCCTTCCCGACGTCGGTGTGTATAGAATCGGTGTCGGGCCATGTGTATATTGCTCGCCGGTTTGAGGTGCTCACCGATCAGTTTGCTGAGCTCGTCAAAGGTTTTGTCCGCCAGCTTCTCGGGTGCGAGCAGGTCTTTCATCAGCGCATACGTCTTAGGTCCACAGCTGGTCAGTCGATGCGCCCTTCACTTGTTGGCCACTGCCACTCCCAGCCAGTCCATCGTGACAAAGCTCTGCTGGAGCCTCTCAACAAAATCATCCCAGTCCTCACCAACACAGTACCGTTACTCCGTGCTACCGGTGGCCATCCTCGTGAGTCGTTGATTCCCATTTCTCGTCGCCAAATGTAGTGTCCTTGCACCTTTCTATAAATTCACACGAGGCACATTCTGCAGACAAGGTCACTTTGTTACCTGAACCTTTATTCACAGGACTAAGAAGTGATGACCCTGTATGGGACCTCCCTTTAAATACCTGGATGACCAGGTGAGGAGTGTCTCCCACAAGTTCACCCCCTGTGGTCAAGGTGTGCATTTCTTAGGTGTATACAGTATGCTGTGTTGTTACATGAAGGTTACAGTTACATGAAGGTTACATACATGACAGCTAAAGAAGGGAGTAGAGTGTTTGTAGTCAAACTAGACAATGGACAAATTTGCAGAAAGCACCTGGACCAAACGAGGCTGCAGTTCACAGGCTGCTCTGAACAACCCACAGCAGACACCACCTTTTTCGAGCCCACAATACACACCCAAAGAATCAATGACACCACCCAGGACCAGGAAATCAAATCCATCACGCCCAACAGCCCAGCAAGGCCACGCTCACCCTGCAGCCCTGCAGGGCCAACAACACGCCAGCCCAGCGAGGGCACAGCCAACACACCAGAACAGACATTTGTACCGAGGCAGTCCACCAGGGAAAGAAAGGCTCCCAACCGCCTCACCTTGTAAATAGTTTTCACTTTGACTTTTGGGGGGAGTGATGTTGTGTATCTGTAAAGCATGCACTCCTATGTTCTGCCACCAGGGAGTGCATCCCCTGAAGTTCCAAGGGATCCCAGCATCCCTTGGGAGCACTGTATATAAGCCGGCCCCTAAGGCCTGTTCCTCACTCTTGAGTGTCTTAATAAAGACTGAGGTCACTGTTACTTTAACCTCCCTATGTGCAGTCTCATCTGTGTTAGGAACACAATAGATAGTATGCGGGTACAGCAAGTGATCAGGAAGGCCAATGGTATATTGGCCTTTATTACAAAGGGGATGGAGTATAAAAGCAGGGAAGTGTTGCTACAGCTATACAAGGTATTGGTGAGGCCACACCTGGAATACTGCATGTAGTTTTGGTTTCCATATTTACGAAAGGATATGCTTGCTTTGGAGGCAGTTCGGAGAAGGTTAACTAGGTTGATTCCAGGGATGAGGGGGTTATCTTATGAGGAAGGTTGAGTAGGTTGGGCCTCTACTTATTGGAATTTAGAAGAATGAGAGGTGATCTTATCGAAATGAGGGGGCTTGATAAGGTGGATGCAGAGAGGATGTTTCCACTGATCGGGGAGACTGGAACTAGAGGGCATGATCTTAGAATAAGGGACCGCCCATTTAAAACTGAGATGAGGAGGAATTTCTTCTCTCAAAGGGTTGTAAATCTGTGGAATTCGCTGCTTCAGAGAGCTGTGGAAGCTGGGACATTGAATAAATTTAAGACAGAAATAGACAGTTTCTTAAACGATAAGGGGATAAGCGGTTATGGGGAGCGGGCGGAGAAGTGGAGCTGAGTCCATGGTCAGATCAGCCATGATCTTATTGAATGGCAGAGCAGGCTCGAGGGGCCATATGGCCTACTCCTGTTCCTATTTCTTATGTTCTTATGGAATAGCCTGTTTTTTGATTGACAACCAGATAAATCAACAGAAACAGTTTTTTCTAAAATGCATTGTTCCCTATCAAGTTCTTAAGCAAAGTGAACATCAATAAATATACAATTTCCCTTTTTTTCATTGCAATATACCACTTGAGTTAGAGATTTCACTTGCTTTAAACCTGATATTAAATGTTGACTTTCTGCAGTGGAAACTGTTCCCCCACTCCCAAGGTTTAAATGTATCTCAGAAACACTGCACAGCATTAACATCAAAATCTTTTTTTCTTGGCAAAACATGCAGATCATGCTCTCCAGAATCTCCTGGTGTATTATGGACTACATCTGAACACACATTGCCTGCTGAGAACCATTTTGATGCAGTGATATTATAGTAGTCTCGTTCCCCCTCCCTCTGCCCACCCCTCCCCATATATATAGCTCCATTGCAACTGTGGAGGGGAACAAGTATTGTTTTATGATAATTTTTATGACTAAATCTCAATATAAATTTTCTGTTCTTAATTAGAAGAAATAGTAATAGATATGTTCTTTTCCCATCTGGATTTTGAAGCATTGCAAGCAGAACTGGTTTCCTGAAGGAACTTTGCTTGCAGCCTCTTGTAACATAAAGGCAGGTTTTAATGAACAACAGCTGTCATTGTGGTTTCCCCCAGTAAAACAATTCATGTATTTTGTTCAGGAAGCACTAAGTGGAACAAATATTAACCTGAACCCCACATAACACATAATAGCTGTGCGTCCAGGGAACAAAAAATATAGGCAAATAAAAATTGGATTACATTTTTTTAAATTTAGCAACCCAGGGATTAAATCCCCAAAACCTGTTGTTTATAAATTGACAGGAGGAAAGATCAACCATGTTTAGCAGTCACCCAGATCTAGTAATTTACATCATCCACATGTACCTTCTTCATTGATTGTAGTATTTAATAGAATATTCATCTTAAATTACAAAACACAGTCTCTTTTCTGTTTGTACTTTAAAGAAAGCATTCTAATAAAGGAACAATGCACAGAATTCCCATTAATAAGCAACAGTATTGTTAACGGAACTATATAAATACAAGTTGTTGTTGTTATTGTATAGCCGCAGTTGCAAAGAGCAGTTTTGTAGAAGCTGGTAAAACCAGTGGGAACCTGTTCAACCTTCGTCGCCTCCAGGCTAGATCCAAGACCGTCCATCCTCTGTCGTCAAACTACAGTATGCGGACGACGCTTGCATCTGCGCACATTCAGAGGCTGAACTCCAAGTCATCGTCAACATCTTCACCAAGGCGTACGAAAGCATGGGCCTTACACCAAACATCCATAAGACAAAGGTCCTCCACCAACTTGACCTCGCCACACAGCACTGCCCCCCAATCATCAAGATCCATGACGAGGCCTTGGACAACGTGGACCACTTTCCATACCTCGAGAGCCTATTATCAGCAAGGGCAGACATCGACGACGAGGTTCAACACCGCCTCCAGTGCGCCAGTGCAGCCTTTGGCCGCCTGAGGAAGAGAATGTTCAAAGATCAGGCCTTCAAATCTGGCACCAAGCTTATGGTCTACAGGGCTGTAGTGATACCCACCCTCCTGTATGGCTCAGAGACGTGGACCATATACAGTAGACACCTCAAATCGCTGGAGAAATACCAATGATGTCTCTGCAAGATCTTGCAAATCCCCTGGGAGGACAGACGCACCAACATCAGTGTTTTCAATCAGGCCAACATCCCCAGCATCGAAGCACTGACCACACTCGACCAGCTTCGTTGGGCGGGCCACATTGTTCACATGACTCTCAAAGCAAGCGCGTTACTCAGAACTCCTACATGGTAAGCGAGCCCCAGGTGGGCAGAGAAAATGTTTCAAGGACACCCTCAAAGCATCCTTGATAAAATGCAACATCCCCACTGACACCTGGGAGTCCCTGACCAAAGACCGCCCTAAGTGGAGGAAGAGCATCCGGAGGACGCTGATCACCTTGAGTCTCATCACCGAGAGCATGCAGAAAGCAAGCGCAGGCAGCGGAAGGAGCGTGCGGCAAACCAGTCCCACCCTCCCTTTCCCCCAACAACTGTCTGTCCCACCTGTGAGAGATTGTAATTCCCATATTGGACTGTCGTCACCTGAGAACTCACTTTTAGAGTGGAAGCAAGTCTTCCTCGATTTTGAGGAACTGCCTATGATGAGAAGCTGGTGATTAAAGACAATTCTTACAGTCTTCATTTCTGAATACACTTTCCTAGATGTAATTGTTACAAACTGACTAGGCCTTTGTATGATGCTTGTTGTACACTGAAGGGGGTTATTTCAATGCTGGTCTGCTGTGGTACAATGAGTGGAATTCTGTTGTTCACGTCAAGATTGACTGGCAAAAAAAAAATGCCAACAGGTGAGAAGTGACAATAGGTTGTAGTCTCAGCAAAGAAGGTAAACTGTTCCAAAGTAAAACCAGTGGAAGAAAGGGTGCTCTTTAGTTCCAGTGGTCAGCAGTGCAGTTTTGTGACAGCACATATTGCAGTGCGCTTTGAGAGTGAGCTTCAAATAATTCAAATCATATGCATACTTTGAACCAGGTGAGAATACCACCTGTGAATGGACATGCACTCCAGATTGGGGGAGGGAAGTTGTGTGCTGAAAATTGCTGCTGGTTTCTAGGCCTCTTGGTTGCTTCAAATCAGTGCCTCACCGGCTTGACAAGAAAGTTATGATGAAATGTGTTTGTGCTTGAAGGGGTATGGCAAAAAAAGAGCAATGTGTGGAATTCACCCACTTTCCCCCTCCAGCCTCTCCTCCTGTAAAATGCAGCGTCATTAGATACAGAATGAGGGAGGATCTACAGACAAATACTCGGGCTTCAGAAGAAAGTGACAATCAAAAGAGTTCAGTTGAATCGGCTGTAGTTATATTTCATCTGCTTAGCCTTGCTGAATAGGAAGCCATGGCAGTAATTACAACATTACAACAATGACTACACTTCAAAAGTACTTAATTGGCTGTAAATCGCTTTGAGATGCCCGGTGGTCATGAAAGCCGCTATATAAATGCAAGACTTTCTTTTAAAAGAATTTGATCATGACATTGAAATAACATAAGTAAAAGTAAAATTCAAAAGCACAGTATTGACAAATAAGGTGATTCGTTAGTTTCTAGAAATCTGAACTTTTAAACAAATTCCAGTGTAGCATTGGATAGAGTGCTGCTAGTCTTCCAGGAATCTCAAATGCAATAATTCACTAGGAAATTCCTCTGAATGGATGCATCGGCACAAAGAATTTGCACAGGGGACATACAGCCATTGTGCCACCAGAGGAGTTGAAGGAACGGTTGCAGTTACTGATAACCAGATAACTTCAATGCATTAGTGATAGCATGATCAGTATATAATGTGGACATGGTGCTAGTTGGCACAGTTGGGTTAGAGTACTTTTTTTTTTACCTCTGGGAACTTTTGACTGACCTGTCTTTATTTAGTCTAGACCAATCTCCCCCATGTTCTTGCGAGAAAGGGAATTCCAATGCAGTTGCTCATGGTTTCAGCAGCTGCACTGAATCTTTGTGTCCTTGTGAGCAGGGGGAAATTAATAATCCATTTATTTGTTTAAATATTCAGTCTTGTTAGGTCAATTTATTTATATGTGGCACATTGATACCAGTGATAGCATAAACACAAGGGGAACTGCACATCTTACTTTTTTTGTCAGATACAGTGCAAAATTCCATAGTGATTGTATGATGTTTGATTCTGTCAACAATAGAAGTATTGAGGGAAAACAAGTCAGACTATGTGGGATGGGAATGTATCTTGAAAACCAATAATCCTGGAGCTTAGTGAAGGAGCTAAATTATTGTTCCTTATTCCAGATTTAGTTTTCCAATTTTTTGCTGTTTATGAAAAATAATTATAGGGTAACAAAGTATGAAACACTATATTGTTGAATTCTACCAGTAACAGTGAAAGTGAGACAGGATACTTGTATTGATTCTATTTATTTTTACACTGTCAATCAAATTTTATATAAAGTGACGATAAAATTAATGTAATAACATAGCTCTAAAAATTGTAATCAGGAACAAAATTCTGGCACAGTTTTACAGCAGCCAGAAATGAATACCGCAGTAAAAGCTTTTGCACAAGTGCAATTGATCGACAAAGATGTTTCAGCAACACATACTGTACTCTTTTACCTATCCTTTTATATGCCGAAGATATATTTTCTATGTTGAATCCTCATTTTATTTCTGACTGAAGATAATTGGATGTTATTCAATGAGTGAGCCTCATATCTTTCGCCAAAGGTTAATATCTAGAGTGTGCCTCTCTACCATAGGCAGAGTGTGCAGATATTAATCCTACTTGTGAAGCAAGCAATGGATATTGAATAACAGATTTATTTTATGCCCTCATTGTCAGAAATGCATGAAGTAATTCTTTGGATCCTTCAGTCGTCACTTATAAGGCCGGCATTTAAAAAGACTTTTAGGGGGAAATACACAGATAAAAAAAACAGCATAATAGTCAAGCAATTAATCTCGTGACCTTTGACCTGTGCAGGATAAGGATCTGTATGCAGCACTCTGTGAGCTTATCCCTTATTTGCATGGGTATGGAATAAATCATAATATTCATCCATGTTGAAAATACTACCGTACATATCACTGCAACTCAGTAAATGAGATCTAGAATAAATGAAGTCGATGTAAGCATTTAAAGTGCTGAGGCAATGTGGGCTACCAGTTCATGGCACAGAGGTCTATTCATAATAGTTTTACATAGCTAGTAATATTCCTTTGGGGGTTTAGCTTACACCTCCATCAAAAGGAGGATATTACATGTTATTAAGGCCAAGTAAAGAAAACAATTAGATAATCATGATCTTGCACTTCATTTGTGCGCACTCTGGTCAGCGGGCCTTTACATTTTATAAGTAAATTCAGGGTCACAAGTCAAATACACACGACTGGGGTCATTGAGCACACAGAAGAAAGGAACAAAGACGAAAGCCATAGGGCAAAAAATCCCACTGAGGGTTAATCTAGCAGAAACGTATCAAAGGCTGTAAACCACCCTTGTCTTTGTTATTCATCATATGGGAATTTGTTCACATATCCTGCTGATTTCAATTGGAGTGAGCATCATCATTGAATTCCTTGTCTTTCTAGTCTTTTCATGTCGAGCTTTAAAGTCTTATAGCATGGCTTAACTAAAAAGAATATCTCAAATACCGCTAAAAAAAACACAAGTCCACAAGTGTCACAATAGCAGGTTTCTCTTTTCCACAAACAAAATATTTGTGTGCAATAAATTTGGAAGTATCCAGTTTATCCCAATCCATTGTGGCAGCCTGTGTTTATTCAGTAATGCAGATGTATATCACATTTCAGACCACCATTTTAGCAGCACAACAATTTGATGTCTGTGGTTATCAAATTAACACATAGAGCCACACACAGAATATCATGATTGGGAGCATGCAAAAACATTAGGCTTATCATTGGACTATTTACAAATGATTCAGTGCAAGGAATGAGAATAGAAACACAAGCTTGGAAAAATAGCAGATATTTTTAACTCTGAATTCCCTACTGTATCCTCACCAATTGACTTCAAACACATCACTGTCTCTGCAAAGTGGATTAAATCTCACTCATATTTCAAATACTTCTATATCACAAATCAGTTAGTTATGTTGGGGATAACATGACAGTCAAAAATGAGTACACAAAAACTGCATTTAATTCAGTCTTTACACCCTCGCCACGAGCCACCATTTACATATGATTTTGGAATTCTGTCTGCATTCGGCAGTTTGAAGTACTCAGTGTTCCATTTGAGAATGGACTGAAACATAAATGATGTTTGGCACTTCACACGAACATAGACAACGACATAAAATATTAAAATATAGACAGCACAAAAGTGAGGAAGCCAATGGAGCTCCTTTCAGACCCAACCTTCAGGGATCAGCCGAGTCTCTTCTGTTTACATCTGCAGTGTGAAGAAGGAGGAACTGCCCAAAATTCAGCCTTTTATTCGCACTTCTTATTTATGCACTTTGTTTTATTTCTTTTTCTTTCAATTTGCAATTCCTTTTTTGTAGCATCTTCAATGTCACTGCTTTTATAAAACTGGAGGTCTACATCTCTGTCCAGTATTTTAAAAATATAAAATGTTAACACGTGCACTTATTTACAAAAAAAAAGAGAAGATTTAGTAATGTCCAGTAGGACTGGAGTGATTATTTAGGTATTTGATTAATAATCAATTGTAACTGCGGTCTGTTTAAACTTCCATCACAAATCCCATTAAAATTAGGTCACACTTGAGCTGAAATCCCATAAGACTATCCTCTACAACAGTAGTTAGTAAAATTACTTGAAAGGGTAATGATTAAGGACTTTTAACAATTATTCAACCAATAATCAATTCTAGCTGATGAATAATTTATTAACAAACCTATGCTTATCACTTCTCTTAAGTCTGGCTATTTTAACAAATCATTTTAAGTGCTTGCCAAAATTGTCTAAAATAACTATCGCCTTTAGGTTATATCTGCATCATTTGTATATGTAGTTCTGCTGGGAAAAAATGTTGAATTGGGTGATCTTTGTATAGAGTGCTGCAGTTACTGTATGTACTGGTTTAACTCAACCAAGTTCCATTGACATTGTGGTTGTAAAGTTCCCTTCAAGCAGACAACAGAGTTATTTCCTGTGATTTGACATCAGATTTACGACACTTTTCAATCCTAAGTGCCGAGGAGGATAGGTTGGGTATTAGCTCAAAGATACACTATTGCAGGAAAATGTCTAATTCAAGCTGATCAAATTGTCATCGGTGTTAGACAACTAATCTTCATCATTTTAAATTTATCTTTTGATTTGCTAATTTAATTCTGCAATATTGTCCCATTATCTGGCACCATAGAACAACAAACTTTTATAATGGCCTGTCTGTGATCTGTAATGCACAGATGCTTTGAAGTGTACTTGGCAGTGCTTCTTTCCTTTGTTGAAGGGTAGCTAGGTGGTCCTGACAGTGCAGATAATAAATACTGTTTTTTTAAATCTTTTTGATTGAAGCTTCAGATTAAAGGGACAAATCTCTTTTTGTTGGTCTAACAGGATTATAATTCAAAAATCAAAGGTGATGAGATAACTATGAAAGAATGTTTTTACCAACAGAAAAATCTACCTTAAAAGAATTCCATAGTTTCTTTTGAAATTAAATTTTGAATTGTAAGTAATTATGATGACAATCAAGTGGCGCATTTTCTTCTCTTGCAAGGAAAAGCAGAATTTTTTTTCCAGATTTTAATTGCCGTTAATCAAAATGGCAGCTGAGCACAAAGTTTCTGCAAATGATTATATTAAACACAAGTTTGTTAGCAGGAATCACAGAAGAGTGGTCAGTCACAATGCTCCTCTAATACTATTCCTTTCTAACCTGTAGCTAAATCTTCTCTTAATCAGAATTAACTGACAAAACGGTGGTAATCAAGTTGTGGATTGCACAAAGCTAAAACTTCTTGAAAAGTGTCCACCTTGACACAATATAGTTGACACTGTTCCTGTTCACTAAAAAGGGTGCAATGCATACTGTTTCTCTACAGGTCAATCACTTCTATTTATCAACAGGTTGACGTCTATTTAGTAAATGGGAGCAGAGCTCTAGTTCCATCCGACTGGTTTGTACAAAGTGGCCAGGGTGATGTTTAATATTGTTGGAAATAAAGGTGACATTTTCCAAATTCCTGTGCCATGGTTGGGGCTTTGCATGTGAGGCCTTGCCGATGGTTTGGGGATTCAGAAAATGTCACACGATATTTGTAACATATTAAGAATCCTGTAGGTTCAGCATTGGAGGGCACCAGCAGGTATGATTGCCATATAACCACTGGCATTGTGTTCGAAGGAATAATTCAGGACCCATAAAATTACAACATTTGCAAGAAACTTGCTATATTTACCCATACAGCATTTATGTTTGGTCAAATAGTTATGACTAGCTTGGCAGGCCCTTTGCTTTCCAATTGTAGTGTCCAACTTTGTTGGGAATTTTCAGAATTCAGCATTTTGAGGGCAGTTCTTCCTGCCTTGGATTGGAGGGCTGACTCACAACAAAGGGCGACTGCCAAATTTGCAGTGGTTAATGTCATCTGTGTTTCAAGTGATCTGGCCAAAGTGCTCAGCGACAAGCAAGATACTGCCAACAACAAAGCCTGGAATCAGAAACAAGTTGAAACGAGAGCTTGCGAGCAGCTCATTCACAATGCAACACTGTTAAAATTAAAGTAACTGCAGTCAGGAAAGAAGGCTGTAAGTTGAAAGTGCCACTTTAAAGCCTTTAAAGTGGCACTTGAAGCCTTTTCAGAGTGATCACGAGCTGCTGCAAGGAGGGATGATGATGCAGCGCATTCTGAAGTTATGAGGGGCTTTCAGGAGATGATGCAGGATCAATCCATTACGTTTTCCCCACAGTTACCCTGTTCCACAAAAATAATCCCAAATTAATTTTCTATTGGCTGAAATAGTTAGAAAATTGTGATCAGATCGTTTTTTGTGGGCTGCTGCCAATGACAGAAATATCTTTTGCGATCTGGAAAGTGCACTATATTTGACCCAATTGCTGTCTGAGTCAAAAGTCCCCATTTGCATAGTGGTTAGAAAATCCAGTGGAGTGTGCTGTGCAGGTAACATAGAAACATAGAAACATAGAAAATAGGTGCAGGAGTAGGCCATTCTGCCTTTTGAGCCTGCACCACCATTCAATATGATCATGGCTGATCATGCAACTTCAGTACCCCATTCCTGCTTTCGCTTCTCGGCCTTTTGGCTAAGATCAAGTGTAGTATCTGTTCTTATCAGTTTAATATCCCCTATGGGGACATGATATTGAATTGATTTTTGGACAGGGAGCTGGATCAGGGGCATGCCCTGTCCACTCCATGCACCGACCTGGTATTGCAATATTTCCAGGAACGGTGCAACTTCGCCTCTCGGCCTTTTGGCCTAAGATCAAACACATTGGCGCAAAGTGATCTTTGGCGTTAGAGTTGATCTGGAACGAAATTGGATTAAAAAAAAAAAATTCCTGCTTTCTCTCCATACCCCTTGATCCCTTTAGCCGTAAGGGCCACATCTAACTCCCTTTTGAATATATCTAATGAACTGGCCTCAACAACTTTCTGTGGTAGAGAATTCCACAGGTTCACAATTCTCTGAGTGAAGAAGTTTCTCCCCATCTCGGTCCTAAATGGCTTACCCCTTATACTTAGACTGTAATCCCTG
The DNA here is from genome assembly GCF_044704955.1 of Pristiophorus japonicus. Lineage (NCBI taxonomy): Eukaryota > Metazoa > Chordata > Chondrichthyes > Pristiophoridae > Pristiophorus > Pristiophorus japonicus. Next base: position 144,900,326 of record NC_091989.1, read on the forward strand.
GTTCTGGACTTCCTCAACTTCAGGAACAGTCTTCCTGGATCTAACCTGTCCAATCCCATCAGAATTTTATATGTTTCTATGAGATCCCCTCTCATTTTTCCAAATTCCAGTGAATATAAGCCTAGCCGATCCAGTCTTTCTTCATATGTCAGTTCTGCCATCCCGGAAATCAGTCTGGTGAACCTTTGCTACACTCCCTCAATAGCAAGAATGTCCTTCCTCAGATTAGGAGACCAAAACTGAACACAATATTCAAGGTGTGACCTCACCAAAGCCCTGTACAACTGTAGTAAGACCTCCCTGCTCCTATACTCAAATTTTCTCGCTATGAAGGCCAACATGCCACATGCCTGCTGTACCTGCATGCCAACTTTCAATGACTGATGTACAACGACACCCAGGTCTCGTTGCACCTCCCCTTTTCCTAATTTGTCAGCATTCAGATAATATTCTGCCTTCCTGTTTTTGCCGCATGTTTAATGAAACAGTTTAAACGGAGTAAGTGAAATTCACACTGTGTCACCTCGCTAATGGTGAGGCAGTAGGCAGGCATGAATGGTATTCATACTGAATTTCTTAAAGCCGCTTTACATGAGGGAGAGAGAACAACAATGGTCTTGGTGAGTAATTCCAAAAACCAATAACTCTCTTCAGCGCTGCCCTTGTGCAACTGGTTAAAAGGAGTCTTGCACAGATACCTTCAGTATACCAGTGCATCGCTGAGGTTTCTAGCCGCATGGAGAATTCTAATGGGCCTGAAAATGATCAAAGGTTATCGCTGATATTAGTGGCTCTTAAACATTGTCATGGTACATATATCGTATATCCTGGAGGCCATGGGCTAATTAGAAAGAAATAGGCTGGGTTTTGGTTTTGTGAGGAATTTGTACAACAGATTGCGGCTTTTTTGAGATTGTAGAGCATCATAAGGCATGAGGCACTCATTGGTTGCATCAAGGCTTTGCCCTCGTGCTTATACATAGTGTAAGACCTAATTTTGGATTTTATCCAGGATGAGTACTCCACGTTTAAAAGATTCATGTAAGGGTATCTCTTCTAAGAGAGGTACATTATTGAATGTGCTCAATGATATGTTGAAAATAGGGGATGAACTTCAAAAGTCTGTTCCAGGCATCTCTGAAACAATACGGCACTCCTACACTCAGATGATTTTTTTGTTGGCCAACTCACCTGGGGATCCACTGAGCTCTACCTATGATATTGATTAATGATCTAATCTGTTGGATATGGTGGTATGTGTTGTAAAATCCATATCCCCTCACGTAGAGAGCAGATTTAAGGAATCTGGATGCGAACCATCTATGCATACCACTCCACCTTTAGCTAGGTGATGCAGTGTGATGTCTGCTTTCTTCAGTCAGACTGGTTCATTAAACCTTGCTGTGCAAAAAGCTGTTCAGACACTCCACTGTATGCTCCCGCCTCCATGCAGGGAATGTTAGTGGGCATTTTGGGTGCAAATTGTTCACATTTTTATGTAAATTTCAAATGTATTTGTTTTGTCTTAAACACTCCTGTGAAGCGCCTTGGGACGTTTTACTACATTAAATACATGCTGTATACATACAAATTATTGTTGTTGTAAATTGCAAATCAATGGCATTGATTATTCCCCTATCTTATTTCATTATGCAATTAAACTTTGGGTCAAAATTCTGGTAGTCCCACTGTGCTGGCAGAAGTTATGTGAGGCGGAATTCCCGACCACCCTAATGTAACAATGTAGACCCCGTCGAAATCCTGGAGACCGGATCATCTGCACGGTTGGAGCTGGCTATCAGTGCTCTAAGGCCAGCTTAATAACGTCTTCCACAACAGAGGCCCGAGAATTCATAACAACTCCATGTTTCAAGGAGGGCAGGAGATAGGCCCAGAACGTTTTGTTCTTTGGCTCTCATTGAAGTTGGTGGGGGGGTTAAAGTAATCAGTCCTCTCTGGAATCAATCACTTTTGCTTCATAAAGATTTGGGACTTTTCAAAAGGCCCCAATAGGACTCACATCAGATGTGATGGCAAGAGTTCCACTGGCAACTTATAAGTGAGTACTGATCAGTGATCTCAGGATAGCGCTTCTCCCGATATACTCCCTTTATGTTAGGGTGTGGCAGAAGCACCCACACCTTCCCACTGGAAAATGGTTGGAGTTAAAAATTGGGACATAATCCTGACCAAACCAAATTCCCTTTCCCCCACCCACAAATTCTACCTGTGTTCTTCCCTTGGGCCGAATAGGGATAGGTTACTGATGACTTACTTTAAGTCCAGGATTCGAAGGAAGACAGTAGGGGAGATACTCCAGGTTGCAGGTAAGTAGAAATCAGTTAGGACTGAGAAAGGAAAATTTAGTAGTTTTAGTAGTTTTAGTAGTGTTCGGTGGGTGGTCTATGGGTGTTGCAGCTGGTTTATAGAGGTGTGAATGGTGTTAAAAAATCTGGAAGTGGTGTGTTGGGAATGTAGACGTTGTTAGGATGAAATCAGAGCAATAGTGAGAAAGGATATTGGCTCAGAAAATCAAGATGTAGAATCAGTCTGGGTGGAGCTAAGGAGCACCAAGGGGCAGAAAACATTGATGGGAGTTGTCTGTAGGCCTCTAAACAGTTGTGGTAGTGTAGGGGATGGCATCAAACAGGAAATTAGAGATGCATGTAGCAAGGGTACTACAGTAATCGTAGGTGACTTTAATCCACATATAGACTGGCCAAACCAAATTATAATTATAATAATATTGTGGCAGATGAATTCCTGGAGTGTGTACAAGATATTTTTTTAGACCAGTACGTTGAGGAGCCTACTAGGGAACAGGCTATCCTCGATTGGGTATTGTGCAACGAGAAGGGGTTAATTAACAGTGTTGTTGTGCGGGGTCCTTTAGGGAAGAGTGACCATAACATGATTGAATTTCTTAATAAGATGGAAAATGAAGTAGTCCAATTCGAAACTAGGGTCCTAAATCTAAACAAAGGAAACTACGAAGGTATGAGGAATGAATTGGCTATGATAGATTGGGAAGATTCATTAACAGGCATGATGGTGGATAGGCAATGGCTAATATTTAAGGAATGAATGCATGAATTGCAACAGTTATACATTCCTTTCTGGCGTAAAAACAAAAAAGGAAAAGTGGTCCAACCATGGCTAGCAAAAGAAATTACGGATAGTATTAGATCCAAAGAGGAGTTATACGAAGTTGCCAGAAAAAGTAGCAAGCCTGAGGATTGGGAGCAGTTCAGAATTCAGCAAAAAAGGACCAAGAGATTGATTAAGAGGGAAAAAATAGAGTATGAGAGTAAACTTGCAAGGAACATAAAAACCAACTGCAAAAGTTTCTACAAGTACGTAAAAAGAAAAAGATTAGTGAAGTCAAATGTAGGTCCTTTACAGACAGAAACGGGAGAATTTGTAATGGGGAACAAGGAAATGGCAGAACAATTAAATAAATACTTTGGTTCTGTCTTCACGGAAGAGAACACAAATAACGTCCCAGAAATGCTAGGGAACCAAGGGTCTAGTGAGCAAGAGGAATTAAAGGAAATGATAATTAGTAAGAAAATAGTGCTGGAGAAACAAATGGGACTGAAAGCCGATAAATCCCCAGGGCCTGATGATCTGCATCCCAGAGTACTAAAAGAGGTAGCCATGGAAATAGTAGATGCAATGGTTGTCATCTTTCAAAATTCTATAGATTATGGATCAGTCCCTGCAGATTGGAGGGTGGCAAAGGTAACCCCACTATTTAAAAAAGGAGGGAGAGAGAAAACGGGGAACCACAAACTGGTTAGCCTGACATCAGTAGTAGGGAAAACGCTGGAGCCTATTATAAAGGATGTGATAACCACACACTTAGGTAATATCAACGGGATTAAACAAAGTCAACATGGATTTCTGAAAGGAAAATCATGTTTGACAAACCTACTGGAGTTTTTTGAAGTTGTAACTGATAAAATAGATAAGGGAGAACCAGTGGATGTAGTGTATTTGGATTTTCAGAATATCTTTGATAAAGTCCCACATAAGAGGTGAGTGTACAAAATTAAAGCACATAGGATTAGGGGTGATGTATTGACATAGATTGAAAATTGGTTAACTGACAGGAAACAGAGAGTAGGAATAAACGGGTCTTTTTCAGGGTGGCGGGCAGTGACTAGTGAAGCACCACAGAGATCAGTGCTTGGGCTCCAGCTATTCACAATATATATAAATGATTTGGATGAGGGAACCAAATGTAATATTTCCAAGTTTGCTAACGACACAAAACTAAGTGGGATTGTGAGTTGTGAAGAGGATGCAAAGATGCTGCAAGGCGATTTAGATAGGTTGAGTGAGTGGGCAAACACATGGCAGATGCAGTATAACGTAGATAAATGTGAAGTTATCCACTTTGATAGGAAAAACATAAGGACAAAATATTATTTAAATGGTGGTGGCTTGGGAAATGTCGATGTACAGAGGGACCTGGGTGTCCTTGTACACCAGTCATTGAAAGCAAACATACAGGTGCAGCAAGCAGTTAGGAAGGTAAATGGTATGTTGGCCTTCATTGCAAGAGGATTTGAGTACAGGAGCAAGGATGTCTTATACAGGGCCTTGGTGAGACCGCACCTGGACTATTGTGTGCAGTTTTGGTCTCCTTACCTAAGAAAGGGTATACTTGCATAGAGGGAGCACAGTGAAGATTCACCAGACTGATTTCTGGGATGACAGGACTGTTGTATGAGGAGAGATTGGGTCGACTAGGCCTGTATTCACTAGAGTTTAGAAGAATAAGTGGGGATCGCATTGAAATGTATAAAATTCTGACTGGGTTGGACAGATTGGATGCGGGGAGGATGTTTCCCCTGGCTGGGAAGTCTAGAACGAGGGGTCACAGTCTCAGGATACGGGGTAGTTAATTAAGGACCAAGATGAGGAGAAATGTTTTCACTCAGAGGGTGGTGAACCTGTGGAATTCTCTACCACAGAAGGCTGTGGAGGCCAAGTCATTGAATATATTTAAGAGGGAGATAGATTTCTAGAAACAAAAGGTTTCAAGGGGTATGGGGAAAAAGTGGGAATATGGTATTGAGATAGAGGATCAGCCATGATCATATTGAATGACGGTGTAGACTCGAAGGGCCGAATGGCCTACTACTGCTCCTAGTTTCTATGTTTCTAAGTGCTGGGAGAATGCTCTTGGAATGTGATGGTGGTGGGGTGTGTGGAACATTATAGAGGAGGTTTGCTGGTTGTGGGACTATAAGGAAAGGACCCTGGCGAAGGGGAACAGTGGGAGGAGTATTGCTGAAAAATGAAGTATAGCATGACTATCAGCTCTTTAGAATGCTACTGCAGCTTTGCTACAGTAGTGCTTTAATTAAGCCACTGAAGTACTTTTGCACGGTCGTCATTGTTGTAATGCATGTAACTATGGCAGCCAATTTTTACAGAGCAAGAACTATGAGATAAATAGTCAAATAATCTGTTTTTGATGGTGTTGGTTGAGAGATAAATGTTGGCAAGTGTATGGGAAAGCTGCCCTCTTCTTCAAATAGTGCCATGGGATCTTTTGCATCCACCTGAACAGGCAGACAGAGCCTCAGTTTAACACCTTAAACATCAGTACTGCACTGCAGTGTTGGCCTAGATTATGTGCTCATGTCTCTGGAGTGGGGCTTGAACCCATGACCTTCTGACTAGGTGGGAGCACTACCACTGAACTAAGCCTAACACAACTTAAAGCCCATTCCTGGATCATGGTGAGGAGCATGGGATTTTGTCAGGGGAGGCTGGCAGTGGGAAGTTGTGAGAAATGCACTGGAGCTCCAGGCAGTAGTGGCAGTATTGAACTGGAATGGAGAAAGTGTAGGTATATAAGAACATAAGAATTAGGAGCAGCAGTCGACCATTCAGCCCCGCGAGTCTGCTCCACCATTCAATAAGATCATGGCTGATCTTCTACCTCAACTCCACTTTTCTGCACTGTCCCCATATCCCTTAATTCCCTTAATATTCAAAAATCTTTCGATCTCTGTCTTGAATATACTCAAAGACTGAGTCTCCACAGCCCTCTGGGGTAGAGAATTCCAAAGATTCACCACCCTCTGAGTGAAGAAGTTTCTCCTCATCTCAGTCCTACATGGCCGATCCCTTATTCTGAGACTGTGACCCCTGGTTCTAGACTCACCAGCCAGAGGAAACATCTTCCCTGCATCTACCCTGCCAATCCTTGTAAGAGTTTCGTATGTTCCAATGAGATCAGCTCTCATTCTTCTAAACTCTAGAGAATATAGACCTAGTCTACTCAACCTCTCCTCATAGGATAATCCCCCCATCCCAGGAATCAGTCTGGTGAACCTTCGTTGCACGCCCTCTATGGCAAGTATCCTCCCTTAGGTAAGGAGACCAAAACTATACACAATACTCCAGGTGCGGTCTCACCAGGGCCCTATATAATTGCAATAAGATACCTTCACTCTTAAACTTAATCCTTTTGTAATAAAGGCCAACGTACCTTTTGCTTTCTTAATTGCTTGCTATGCCTGTATGTTAGCTTTCAGTGATTTGTGTACAAAGACACCCAGGTCCCTCTGAACACCAACATTTCCCAATCTCTCACCATTTAAAAAATACGCTGCTTATATATTTTTCCTGCCAAAGTGGATAACTTCACATTTCTCTACATTATATTCCACTTGCCATGCTCTTGCCCATTCATTTAGCCTGTCTATATCCCCTTGAAGCCTCTTTGCATCCTCCTCACAACTTACATTCCATCTAGCTTTGTATCATCAGCAAACTTGAATATATTACATTTGGTCCCCTCATCCAAATCATTGATATAGATTGTGAATAGTTGGGGCCCAAGCACAGATCCTTGCGGCACCCCACTAGTTACAGCCTGCCAATCTGAAAATGACCTGTTTATTCCTACTCTCTGTTTTTTGTCTGTTAACCAACCCTCAATCCATGCTAGTATATTACCCCAATCCCATGAGCACTAATTTTGTTCAATAACCTCTTATGTGGCACCTTATCGAATGCCTTCTGAAATTCCAAAAAACACCACATCCACTGGTCCCCCCTTATCTATTATACTAGTTACAACTTCAAAAAACTCCAACAGATTTGTCAAACATGATTTCCCTTTCATAATCTGTGTTGACTCTGCCCAATCCTATTATTATTTTCTAAGAGCCCTGTTACCACATCCTTAATAATATATTCTAGTATTTTTCCTACTGTTGAATTTAGGCTAACTCGTCTGTAGTTCCCCGTTTTCTCTCTCCCTCCTTTCTTAAATAGCTGGGTTACATTAGCTACTTTCCAATCTGCGGGAACTATTCTAGAATCTATGGAATTTTGGAAGATGACAACCAATGCATCCACTATTTCTATAGCCGCCTCTTTCAAAACCCTAGGATGTAGGCCATCAGGTCCAGGGGATTTATCGGCTTTCAGTCCCATTAATTTCTCCAGTACTATTTTTTTTACTTACACTAATTTCTTTCAGTTCCTCATTCTCGCTAGACCCTTGGTTCTCCACTATTTCCGAGAGATTTTTTAAGTCTTCTTCTGTGAAGATAAGACACAAAATATGGGTTTAATTTCTCTGCCATTTCCTTATTCCCTATTATAATTTCTCCTGTCTCAGCCTGTAAGTGACCCACATTTACTTTCCGCTAATCTTTTCCTTTTTACACACCTGCAGGAGCTTTTACAGGCTGTTTTAATGTCTCTTGCTAGTTTACTCTCATTCTATTTTTCCTTTCTTAATCAATTTCTTGGTCCTCCTTTGCTGAATTCTAAAATTCTCCCAATCCTCAGGCTTACTGCTCTTTTTGACAATATTATAAGCCTCTTCCTTTGATCTAATACTATTTTTAACTTCTCTTGTTAGCCACAGTTGGACCACTTTGCCTGTAGGTTTTTTGAGCCTTAAAGGAATGTATGTTTGTTGTAAATTATGTATTAATTATATAAATTATGTATTAATTCTTTGTATTAATTAATTCAAGACATTGCTTGTCTACTGTCATACCTTTTAATGTAGTTTCCCAATCTACCGTAGCCAAATCGCCCCTCATACCTACGCAGTTTGCTTTGTTTAGATTTAAGACCCTAATTTCAATCACTTTCAAACTTAATATAAATTTCTATCATATTATGGTCACTCTTCCCTAAAGGCCCCTATACTACAAGGTTATTAATTAACCCTTTCTCATTACACAATACTAAATCTAAAATAGCCTGATCCCTAGTTGGTTCCTCAACATACTGATCTAGAAAACCATCTTGTATACATTCCATGAATTTGTCCTTTCCACTATTACGGCATATTTGGTTTGCCCAGTCTGTTATGTCTTGAATAAAGAATCTGACCAGATACCATAAGCTAAAAGTAATGTGTGACCGTAGTCCTTTATTACAGGTGCCTCTCCAGCCTATGAGGCCTCCTTATATACAGGTGCTCCCAAGGGATTATGGGATCCCTTGGGACTCCAGGGGATGAGCCCTCTGGTGGTTAAACAAGGTATTTACAGGTTTACATATGTAACAATACTGCCCCTCCCCCCCCCCAAAGTCAATAGTGTAACTATTTACAATATGAGTCGATATGGGGCTTTTCTTTCCCTGGTTGACCGTCTCGGTGCAAATGCAGGTTTTGGTGAGTCGTTTGTTGGGACCTCGCTGGGCTGATGCGCAGCTGCCTTACTGGGCTGCTGGGTCTGGTGAGTCCTGCTGGGCTGCTGCAGGTGATGGGTTCTGCTTCGTGGTCAACCGCTGGGTTGGTTGCCACTTGTGTGTGTGTTGGGGGGTCGAGAAAGGTAGAATCTATTGTGGGTTGCTCTGGATAGTCCGTGAATCTGAGTTTGGTTTGGTCCAAGTGTTTTCTGCAGGTGAGTCCATTTGAAAGTTTGACCAGAAACACCCTACTCCCTCTTTGGCCACGACAGTGCCGGGAAGCCACTTGGGATCTTGTCCATAGTTTAACATAAATACAGGATCATTAATCTCGATTTCGCGTGACACATTTGCGCAATCATGATATGTATTCTGTTGAAGCTGCCTGCTCTCTATCTGTTCGTGTAGATCAGGGTGGACTAACGAGAGCCTTGTCTTTAGTGCCCTTTTCATGAGCAGTTCAGCGGGGGGAACCCGAGTGAGCGAGTGGGGTCTTGTGCGGTAACTAAACAGGACTCGGGATAGGCGAGTCTGCAGTGAGCCTTCAGTTACCCTCTTCAAGCTCTGCTTGATTGTTTGCACTGTTCACTTTGCCTGACCAATGGACACTGGTTTAAACGGGGCAGATGTGACATATTTGATCCCATTGCGGGTCATGAACTCTTTGAACTCAGCACTGGTGAAACACGGCCCATTGTCACTCACAAGGACATCAGGCAGGCCGTGCGTGGCAAACATGGCCCGCAGGCTTTCAGTGCTGGGAGTGGACATGCTTGCTGACATTATCTCACAGTCAATCCATTTGCAGTACGCATCTACAACCACAAGGAACATTTTTCCCAAGAATGGGCCTGCATAGTCGACATGGACCCTGGACCACGGTTTGGAGGGCCAGGACCATAAACTTAGTGGTGCCTCCCTGGGTGCATTGCTTAACTGTGAACATGTGTTACATTTGTGCACGCAGGACTCTAAGTCTGCATCAATACTGGGCCACCACGCGTGGAATCTGGCTATCGCTTTCATCATTACAATGCCTGGATGGGTACTTTCATCACTTAAGAGAGTGTCCCTGCTCTTTTTTGGCAACACTACCCGATTACCTCATAGGAGGCAGTCTGCCTGTATAGACATTTTATCTCTGCGCCACTGGTACGGCTTTATTTCTTCCTGCATCTCTAACGGGACACTGGACCAACTCCCGTGGAGCACACCGTTTTTTTTACTAAGGACAGTAAGGGGTCCTGGCTCGTCCAGGTTCTAATCTGTTGGGCGATAACAGGTGATTGCTCACTCTCAAATGCTTCCATTACCATAACTAAATCTGCAGGCTGTGCTATCTCCACCCCTGTGGTGGGCAATGGCAGCCTACTGAGAGCATTGGCACAGTTTTCTGTGCCTGACCTGAGGCAGATGGCATAGTTGTATGCGCACAACGTGAGCGCCCATCTCTGGATGCGGGCCTATGCATTCGTATTTATCCCCTTACTTTCAGAAAAGAGGGATATAAGTGGCTTATGGTCAGTTTCCAATTCAAATTTGAGCCCAAACAGATATTGATGCATTTTCTTTACCCCATAAACATACGCTTCTTTTTCGATTATGCTGTAGGCCCTCTCAGCCTTAGACAGCCCTGGATGCATAGACAACCGGTTGCAATTTCCCAGATTCATTAGCTTGTTGCAATACACACCCGACACCGTATGACGACACATCACATGCTAGTACCAATCGCTTACATGGATCATACAACACAAGCAATTTGTTTGAGCATAACAGTTTCCTAGCTTTCTCAAAGGCATTTTCTTGGCTTTTACCCCATACCCATTCATCTCCTTTATGCAGTAAAGAGTGCAGTGGTTCCAACAGTGTGCTAAGACCCAGTAAGAAGTTACCAAAGTAGTTCAGCAGTCCTAGAAACGACCGCAGCTCCGTCACGTTCTGTGGTCTCAATGCGTTCTTGATTGCCTCCATCTTCGAATCGGTGGGCCTGATGCCGTGCGCCGCGATTCTTCTCTGCAGAAACTCCAATTAAGGCGCCAGGAAAACGCACTTCGAGCGTTTTAAGCTGAACCCCACATGATTAAGCCGACTAAGAACTTCCTCCAGGTTCTGCAGGTGCTCGACGGTGTCCCGACCTGTGACCAAGATGTCATCCTGGAAGACCACGGTGCACGGGACTGACATCAGCAAGCTTTCCATGTTCCTCTGGAATATCGCCGCAGCTGATCAAATCCCAAACGTACATCTGTTGTAAATGAAGAGACCTTTGTGCGTGTTGATGCAGGTGAGGCCCTTCGATGATTCCTCCAGCTCCTGCATTATGTAGGCCGAGGTCAAGTCCAGCTTCGTGAACGTTTTTCCTCCCACCAGCATCGCAAATAGGTCGTCTGGCTTTGGTAGCGGGTATTGATCCTGCAGTGAGAAACGATTGATAGTTACTTTGTAATCACCACAGATTCTGATGGTGCCGTCTTCCTTGAGGACTGGAATAATCGAACTGGCCCACTCGTTGAATTCGATCGGCGAAATGATCACCCTCTCGTTGCAACCGGTTGAGCTCGATTTCCACCCTCTCTCTCATCATGTATGGTACCGCTTTCGCCTTGTGATGGATGGGTCGCGCCCCCAGAATCAAGTGGATCTGCCCTTTTGCTCCTTGGAACTTCCCAATGCCCGGTTCGAACAGCGAGGGGAACTTTTTTAGGACCTGGACACATGAAGTGCCATCGATGGACAAGAGCGCTCGGACATCGTCCCAGTTCCAGCGTATCTTTCCCAGCCAGCTCCTGCTGAACAGCGTGGGGCCATCGCCCGATATCATCCAGAGTGGTAAATTGTGCACCGCTCCATCATAGGAGAACTTTACAGTAGCACTGCCGATTACGGGAATCAGTTTCTTTGTGTACGTTCTCAGTTTAGTACAAATGGGAGTCAGGACTGGCCTTGAGGCCTTGCTGCACCACAATTTATCGAAAGTCTTTTTGCTCATTATGGACTGGCTCCCGCCCGTGTCCAGCTCCATTGACACTGGGAATCTATTTAATTCAACCTTCAGCATTATCGGGGGACACTTTGTGGTAAATGTGTGCACCCCATATACCTCTGCCTCCTCATTCTGAGCCGTGGATCTATCCTCTTCTGCAACATGGTGGTTTGCAGGATTAGCAGCTCGCCTGCACATACGTTGGAGGTGTCCCATTGTTCCACAGCCATTGCAAATGTATCCTTTGAAGCGGCATGAATGGAAACGATGATCACCTCTGCAGTGCCAACAAGGTGTTAATGGCCTTGCATTCACCACCCTTGATGGTGGACTCTGAGACATCTGCAGATGTGCAGCTGCAGGCATGTGAGTCCTGCCCTGTATGTTCCAATTCAAAAACAGCATTACTTTTTTCACAGTACTTGCAGCAGTATTCGTGTGCTGAGAGATTTGTTTGGTATTGTCACTGGTGGCGATGAATGCCTGGGCTATCGCTTTGGCTTTGCTCAAGGTTGGGGTCTCTACAGTCAAAAGTTTGTGAAGTATTACTTCATGGCCAATGCCAAGTACAAAGAAGTTTCTGAGCATGTGCTCCAAGTGTCCTTCAAATTCGCAATGTCCTGCAAGGCGCCTTAGCTCGGCAACGTAGCTCACCACTTTCTGGCCTTCAGACCTCTTGTACGTGTAGAACCGGTACCTCGCCATCAGAACGCTTTCCTTTGGGTTTAGATGCTCCCGGACCAGTGTGCACAAATCATCGTACGACTTCTCTGTGGGTTTCGCTGGAGCGAGCAGATTTTTCATGAGGCCATACATTGGTGCCCCGCAAACGGTGAGGAGGATCGTCCTTCATTTGGCAGCGTTTGCTTCTCCTTCCAGCTCATTGGCCACAAATTATTGGTTGAGCTGCTCCATGAAGGTTTCCCAATCATCTCCCTCCGAAAATTTCTCCAGGATGCCCACTGTTCTCTGCATTGTTGCGGTGGGGTTCGTCATCTGTATCTCGTCGCCAGTTGTTATGTCTTGAATAAAGAATCTGACCAGATACTGTAAGCTTAAAATAATGTGTGACCGTCGTCCTTTATTACAGGTCTCCAGAGTGCCTCTCCAGCCTATGAGGCCTCCCTATGTACAGGTGCTCCCAAGGGATTTTGGGATCCCTTGGGACTCTTGGGGATGAGCCCTCTGGTGGTTAAACAAAATATTTAGAGGTTTACATATGTAGATTAAAGTCCCCCTTGATTACTGTATTACCATTGGTCCATGCACCTCTACTTTCCTGATTTATCCTGTGCTCTACATTACCACTACTGTTTGGGGACTATAAACAACTCCCAACAATGTTTTCTGCTCCTTGCTGTTTCTTAGCTCCACCCAAACTGATTCTACTTCTTGATTTTCTGAACCAAGATCCTTTCTCTCTACTGTCTTTATTCCATCCTTTATTATCAGGGCGACCCATCCTCCTTTTCCATTTTGCCGATCTTCTAAAAGTTAAGTATCCTGGAATATTTAGTTCCCAACCTTGGTCACTTTGCAATCACATCTCCGTAATGGCTATTAGATCAAACCTATTCATTTCTAGCTGCACTATTAATTCATCTATTTTCTTGCGAATACTTCACGCAAAAGGTATGGAACCTTAGTGACGAGAGGCATTAGGAAGGAGCAGCGAGCATGAATGGGAGAAAGGTTGGGGGTGGGTGTAGATGAGAGTAGATAGCTGGAGATGAAGGAGACTGAAGGTTGTAAAAGTTTATTAATTCCCCTCCCTCCCAGAAGTTTCAGAAAAAGAAGTTTCCAATCACAGAGCTAGTGTCAACCTCTGACTCGATGTGTGAGGGGTTAGAGTATCAGGGCTACAATGTTGTATTCCTGTCTCCAGTGTGCACTCCCTGTGAGTGCAGCTTCCCCGCAGGAGATTGTAGAATTACCCCTGCATTGTAATTGCCAACTTGTATTGTAAGCGGACTTCGCCCCTTAAATAACAGAGGCTTCTCCAGCTCATTCCAGTGGAATCCTTTTAGGGAATCCCACTCTCACAATTACAAACCTTCAGTCTTGGCTGTGAGAAGACTTGACGTTGTTTAAGCACCGGGTGTTCTTTAACTAACAGTGCAGCAAGCCTTAAAAAACTTTAATCTCATTCTAGTCAGGTACTGCAGGAAGAGCGGGAAAGGGTTAGTTTTGGGTAGCAGCACAGATCAGGGAAAAGGGGAAGGACACCTCAGGGGGTGCAAAGGAGGGAAAAGCAGCTTAGGGCAGCGGGAATGAAAATTAGAGGTGGGAGAGCACAACTGGGCAACAAGCTCAGTCTTAATATTGCTGTGGTGGGTGGCACTGTCTGCCTTGGAGTTGGAGCTGGGAGGAACCATTGGGAAGTAAGTATTATTCTGAATTTTACATATGACAGGCAGGTGTGACGCAAGTAGTGTGATGGAATAGTTTAACAGGAAACAAGTGTGTTACTTCTTTAGTGTCAGCTGTGGCTCAGTGGGTAGCACACTCGCCTCTAAGTCAGCAAGTTGTGGGTTCAAATCCCAGTCCAGGGGTGTGAGGACATAAATCTAGGCTGATACTCCAGTGCAGTGCCGAGGGAATGCTGCACTGTCAGAGATGTTGTCCTTTGGATGAGACGTTTAACCAAGGCCCTGTCTGCCCTCTCAGGTGGATGTAAAAAATCATGTGGTATTATTTCGTAGAAGAGCAGGGGAGTTATCCTTGGTGTCCCAGCCAATATTTAACCCTCAATCAACAAAACAAAAACAGATTATCTGGTCATTATCACATTGTTGTTTGTGGGAGCTTGCTGTGCGTGAATTGGCTGTCGCATTTCCCACATTACAACAGTGATTACATTCCAAAAGTACTTCATTGGCTGTAAAGTGCTTTGAGATGTCTGGTGGTCGTGAAAGGCGCTATATAAATGCAAGTCTTTCTTTCTCCATTGGTGTGCAATCCCTTTAGGGAATGCCACTCTTGCAATTACAAACCTTCAATCCTGGCTGTGACAAGACTTCAAGTTGTTTAAGTGCTTGGTCACAGTATACCTAAGACTTTATGGGTTAGATTTTATGTACTGCATGATTGCAGGTGGTAATGGCGGTTGGGAACAGGAAATATGGGGGTATGGGGGTCTCGGCATACATTCACTGGCTTCCCAGCATCCGTCACCAGAAACAACAGCAGTTTGAATATCTCTGTCCAAATTTGGCCAGGCATATTCCAATGATATTTTAATGATGGGGGATACCTCATCTTACATTTTTGTCATGATTAACGCTGTGCGATCCTGACATCCAACTTTGCTGAGGCAGTTGGATGGAGGATTGAACTTTAAAGGGCAGCCTTTAAAATTGCAAGGAGACTTAAATGAACATTTTAACAAAAAAAAATGTTTGTGCCATTGTTTCTGGCCGCACTATGCTGTGGCAGGCAACACAGCTATGGTCCTCTCACCTACCTGAGGCACATTGGTGGTAGCACTGATGATGCAGGAAGGCTGTCACAACACGCTGATTTTAATCCTAGATGATTTGCTGTGGTCATTGCTAAACAGGATGGGCAGGTGCAATGCCTGTCCCACCATCGGTCTGGTTGTGATTCTTAGCTGTTGAAATAATCCAGCCCTTAATATATGACAAATAGATATGTGTCCCTGGAAAATCCCAGCATACATCAGCATGATTCTTTCAGTGGAGCAACCCAAAGTATGACTTTCCTGAGGCTAGAACAATAATTATGTGTTTGTTTTACCAAGTGATTTTAAAGGAAGCTGAAGCATGAACTTTAGAACCTTATATCACAGTATCATACAAATCATAGAGCACAGAAGGAGGCCAGTTGACCCATCATTAGCTTTACAAAACTCTGGCTAGGCCACATCTGGAGTACTGTCAGCAGTTCTGGGCACCACATCTTAGGCAGGCCTTGGAGGGAGTGCCAGAATGATAACTGGACTTCAAGGGTTAAATTATGAGGAGAGAGTGCACAAATTAGGGTTGTATTCCCTAGAATTTAGACAGTTAAGAGGCGATCTGATCGAAGTTTTCAGGATATTAAGGGGAACAGATAGGGTCGATAGAGAGAAACTATTTCCGCTGGTTGGAGATTTTAGGACTAAGGGGCATAGTCTAAAAATTAGAGCCAGACATTTCAGGAGTAAAATTAAGAAACATTTCTACACACAAAGGGTGGTAGAATTTTGGAACTTTCTTCTGCAAACGGCAATTGATGCCAGATCAATTATTCATTTTAAATCGGAGATTGATAGCTTTTTGTTAACCAAAGGTATTAAGAGCCAAAAGTAGGTATATGATCTCATCGAATGGCAGAACAGGCTCGAGGGGCTGAATGGCCTACTCCTGTTCCTATGTTCCTTTGATGCCTATGCCGGTATAGCACAATGTTTGACAGAAAAAGTATTTTGAAGTGTTTACTTTTTACTTCAGAAATAGTAGCTGGCTGGGAGCAATAGACAGACCGATAAAGATAGACAGAGGAGGATGATTACACAACTTTTCAAAATTCATACTGAGAATTCAAAAATAAGCTTTGTTCACAGAACAGATTTGTTTATACAGCAGTGGTATCTATTTATTTACCTAGCTGCAATGGGTAAGACAAACAGTAATTACTTATTTTCTAGCAAAAATGCAAAATAGAAATCCAAAAGGGATTAGATCAGGAATATCATTGTTGAAATTGTCTATGAGAAAACAAAGTAGATAATTACAAGAATAAAACAAAAAGCAAAATAACAAAATTATGGTTTGCAACATAGAATGATAGAAACTTACAGCACAGAAGGAGGCCATTCAGCTTGTCGTGCCTGTGCTGACTTTTTGAAAGAGCTGTCATGCCCAGTTCCACATCACTGCTTTTCAGTCCTTAACCCTGCAAGGTCCTCATCCTCAAGTACCTGTCCATCTTCCTTTTAAAATTATTTATGGAATCAGCTTCCACCACCTTTTCAGGTAGAACGTTCCCAATCCCGACAACTCTGAGTGAAAAAAATTCTCCCCATCTCCCCTCTAGATCTTTTGCCAATGATTTTAAATCTATGACCTCAGGTTATTGTCCTACTCACCAGAGGGGCCAACATTTATCCCTCAATCAGCATAACAAAAACAGGTTATCCGGTCATTATCACATTGCTGTTTGTGGGAGCTTGCTGTGCACAAATCGGTACTGTGTTTCCCACATTACAACAGTGAATACACTCCAAAAGTACTTCATTGGCTGTAAAGCGCTTTGGGACATCCAGTGGTTGTGAAAGGCGCCATATAAATGCAAGTCTTTCTTTCCGCTTCCTCTTCTTCCTCGTCCTCCTCCTCCTCCTCATGCTACTGCTTCTCAGCTGCTTGTCTTATAGCTGGTGGCAAGGGCTGTGCACTCATGATGGTAAATATAAGTTTTTCTTTTATCTACCCTACCAAAGTGGATTTTTCAGGGCCAGAACGATTGTTCAGCAGTCAATGCGCCATTAAATGCCCACTTGCATCTCTTTCAACCAGGCTTAACATATTGGGAAGTGTTTAACAGGGATATTCCAGTGTATTAGTAAGTTTTCGTCCTTACCTGAGATTTCACTGATTGTTGGTTATGGAGGGGTCCATATGACTGACCGCAACTTCAGGATTTCTGTATTAATTTGGGCATGCACTAAATTCTGAAGGTTCAGGGGGGTAATGACAGTGAACGCTGACAGTTTCACCGTCATTACCACCGCAAAATCCGGGCCCATATAAACATTCCAAACTCTGATGGTACTGCATGACCCTGCCTATCTGCATGTGCTGTATTGCAAGATCATTCATTAGAAAATCATTCTATACTATCCACATAAAAAAGTATTAGCCAAAAGACATACTGTTGTAACAGTTACAGTCAGTGGTCCCTGTCTTGTTTCTGGTCCTGCACAGCCTCTTTAAGGAGTTGCGCGGATCATTGAAAATAACGCAGTGGTGGCTTTTTACATTGAAAAGCCGGCTTCGTGGGCTCCTGGAGCGCTGTGTAACCGTGCGGGTTACAGGGAACATTGGTTACAACTGTGACAGTTTATTTCAATAGCAGACCATCACTATAGAGTCACCAATGAATTTATGATTAGGGCCTATTGCATATATTTCTATAAGATTATGAATGATCGGCCTCCTTCTGAAATGTAGGATTTTCTGATTCTATGATCTAATAGATTTAAATAAAGTAATCAAGTAATTAAAAAAATCATCTTCTCGCAAAATTTATAGAATATGTGTACACATATACAAATATTTTATATATTTCACCTGATACATTTCTCAATATTGCAAGAGAGTAAAAGTCAAATGCAATCTGCTTGAGATACAAAGGGGGTCATTTTAACACCCAAGTACTTGTGGGTTTGGGTCGGGTGGAAAATAAAAATGTAAAACATTTCAAATCCGAGTCCAACCTAACTTCAACCTGCCCTCTTCTGGTTTTAAGGGAGGCTGGTCGTGGGGTCGCGGGTGGGGGGGGGGGGTGGCGGAGAAGAGGGGGGGGTGCGGAGGCAGGCAACCAATCCGCTCTCAAAAGGCGGGTCAGTCACGGAAATCTTTTAAAGAGACTGTGTGCCTCTATTTTGACAGTTTTTTTCAAATTTTTAACTCGTGTCGGCCGGGTTTCCCGGGGCTTGGGAAACTCGACAAGTAAAGGGAGGCTAGCGTGGCTAGATTCATGAAGTATGTGCCTTTACAGGTGGGCCAGGAGGGGCAGGAGTTTTTCCTCAAGGCCCATCAAGCTTACCTCTGTACGCCTCCCTCCCCCCCACTCCCCCACCCCCTGGGATCTGGGATCCGCACCCACTCCACCCATTTACCTGACATTCACTCCTCGGTTGCTTTCTCGCCTGCAAAAGTTTAAAAGACGTCCTGTAGTTAAATCCTGCAGTACACCTGGGAAACGCATGCGCCCGGTTTACCCATTCAGAATTCAAACCCCCACGACCCCGGGCAGGAGCACACACAATGATGATATAATTGCCGTGCGCGCCAATCCCTTATCGCCGACTCCTTATATCCCCGCGGGGCGTGAGGTTGGCATGAAGTGATACCAACGACAGCCCCACGGGGTACGAAGCTGCTGTGCCTGGGGCGTCCCGGCCGCCCTTAAAGGGGAGGGCCTTGTGCCGCGGCCGCCATCTTTTTTTTGTCAGACGACTTTGCAGTCGGCCCGACAATGGCGGCCACTGGTTCGGCCCGGGCCGCCAATGTGCAGCCCAGCCGAAAAGCTCCCTGGTGGCCCAATGGGCACCACGAAAGCGGCTGCAGAGTTCGCAGTGAAAGAAGGGGAGAGACGTTGTGATGCTTCAGCGCGACACGGCACATCCACATCGCGCTGACATCATCAGCGGGGCACTGAGTGTCGTGCCCCGCTAACATCCCGGCAGCGCCCCGCGGAGGCCATTCCCGCCTCCGATACTGCCCCGCAACTTTTCTCTTTCTGAGTGCCAAATTCAGCACAATTTAGCAGCCCATCTCGCCGGACACTAAATTTTCACTTCATTCAAATGGTGCTCCCCAAATAGGGCGCAGGGCAATTTATCCCCCTATGCCTCTATTTATAAAGCCGAGGATCCCATTTGCCTTTTTAACAGACTTCTCAAGTTGTCCTGCTCCCTTCAAACACATGTGAACCCATAGAACATAAGAATATAAGAATTAGGAACAGGAGTAGACCATCTAGCCCCTCGAGCCTGCTCCGCCATTCAACAAGATCATGGCTGATCTGGCCGTGGACTCAGCTCCACTTACCCGCCCGCTCCCCATAACCCTTAATTATCTTATTGGTTAAAAATCTATCGATCTGTGACTTGAATACATTCAATGAGCTAGCCTCAACTGCTTCCTTGGGCAGAGAATTCCACAGATTCACAACCCTCTGGGAGAAGAAATTCCTTCTCAACTCGGTTTTAAATTGGCTCCCCCATATTTTGAGGCTGTGCCCCCTAGTTCTAGTCTCCCCGACCAGTGGAAACAACCTCTTTGCCTCTATCTTGTCTATCCCTTTCATTATTTTAAATGTTTCTTTAAGATCACCCCTCATCCTTCTGAACTCCAATGAGTAAAGACCCAGTCTACTCAATCTATCATCATAAGGTAACCCCCTCATCTCCGGAATCAGCCTAGTGAATCGTCTCTGTACACCCTCCAAAGCTAGTATATTCTTCCTTAAGTAAGGTGACCAAAACTACTCCAGGTGCGGCCTCACCAATACCCTATATAGTTGCAGAAGGACCTCCCTGCTTTTGTACTCCATCCCTCTCGCAATGAAAGCCAACATTCCATTCGCCTTCCTGATTACCTGCTGCACCTGCAAACTAACTTTTTGGGATTCATGCACAAGGACCTCCAGGTCCCTCTGCACCACAGCATGTTGTAATTTTTCCCCATTCAAATAATATTCCCTTTTACTGTTTTTTTTTCCAAGGTGGATGACCTCACACTTTCCGACATTGTATTCCATCTGCCAAACCTTAGCCCATTCGCTTAACCTATCTAAATCTCTTTGCAGCCTTTCTGTATCCTCTACACAACCCGCTTTCCCACTAATCTTTGTGTCATCTGCAAATTTTGTTACACTACCCTCTGTCCCCTCTTCCAGGTCATCCATGTATATTGTAAACAGTTGTGGTCCCAGCACCGACCCCTGTGGCACACCACTAACCATCGATTTCCATTTATCCCGACTCTCTGCTTTCTGTTCGCCAGCCAATTCTCTATCCATGCTGATACATTTCCTCTGACTCTACTTACCTTTATCTCCTGCAGTAACCTTTTGTGTGGCACCTTATCGAATGCCTTTTGAAAATCTAAATACAACACATCCATCGGTACACCTCTATCTACCATGCTCGTTATATCCTCAAAGAATTCCAGTAAATTAGTTAAACATGATTTCCCATTCATGAATCCACGTTGCGTCTGCTTGATTGCACTATTCCTATCTAGATGTCCCGCTATTTCTTCCTTAATGATAGTTTCAAGCATTTTCCCCACTACAGATGTTAAACTAACCAGCCTATAATTACCTGCCTTTTGTCTGCCCCCTTTTTTAAACAGAGGCGTTACATTAGCTGCTTTCCAATCCACTGGTACCTCCCCAGAGTCCAGAGAATTTTGGTAGATTATAACGAATGCATCTGCTATAACTTCCGCCATCTCTTTTAATACCCTGGGATGCATTTCATCAGGACCAGGGGATTTGTCTACCGTGTGTCCCATTTGCCTGTCCCCCTAATGATAGTGATTGTCTCAAGGTCCTCCCTTCCCACATTCCTGTGACCAGCAATTTTTGGCATGGTTTTTGTGTCTTCCACTGTGAAGACCAAAGCAAAATAATTGTTTAAGGTCTCAGCCATTTCCACATTTCCCATTATTAAACCCCCCTTCTCATCTTCTAAGGGACCAACATTTATTTTAGTCACTCTATTCCGTTTTATATATCTGTAAAAGCTTTTACTATCCGTTTTTATGTTTTGCGCAACTTTACCTTCGTAATCTATCTTTCCTTTCTTTATTGCTTTCTTAGTCATTCTTTACTGTCGTTTAAAATTTTCCCAATCTTCTATTTTCCCACTAACCTTGGCCACCTTATACGCATTGGTTTTTAATTTGATACTCTCCTTTATTTCCTTGGTTATCCACGGCTGGTTATCCCTTCTCTTACTGCCCTTCTTTTTCACTGGAATATATTTTTGTTGAGCACTATGAAAGAGCTCCTTAAAAGTCCTCCACTGTTCCTCAATTGTGTCACCGTTTAGTCTGTGTTTCCAGTCTACTTTAGCCAACTCTGCCCTCATCCCACTGTAGTCCTCTTTGTTTAAACATAGTACGCTCATTTGAGACACTACTTCCTCACCCTCAATCTGTATTACAAATTCAACCATACTCTGATCACTCATTCCGAGAGGATCTTTTACTAGGAGATTGTTTATTATTCCTGTCTCATTACACAGGACCAGATCTAAGATAGCTTGCTCCCTTGTAGATTCTGTAACATACTGTTCTAAGAAACAATCCCGTATGCATTCTATGAATTCCTCCTCCACGCTACCCCGTGCGATTTGATTTGACCAATCGATATGTAGGTTAAAATCCCCCATGATTACTGCCGTTCCTTTTTCACATGCCTCCATTAATCCCTTGATTATTGCCCGCCCCATCGTGAAGTTATTATTTGGGGGCCTATAAACTACACCCACCAGTGACTTTTTCCCCTTACTATCCCTAATCTCCACCCACAATGATTCAACATTTTGTTCATTAGAGCCAATATCGTCTCTCACAACTGCCCTGATATCATCCTTTATTAACAGAGCTACCCCACCTCCTTTCCTTTCTTGTCTATCTTTCTGAATCGTCAGATACCCCTGTATGTTTAATTCCCAGTCTTGGCCACCCTGCAACCACGTTTCTGTAATGGCCACCAAATCATACCCATTTGTAATGATTTGTGCCGTCAACTCTTTTACTTTATTTCGAATGCTGCATGTGTTTAGGTAGAGTGTTTTAACACTAGTTTTTAAACCATGATTTTTAGTTTTGATCCCTCCTGCAGCCTCTTTATATTCAGTGGCCCTTTTTGTTTTTTGCCTTGGGTTTCTCTGCCCTCCACTTTTACTCATCTCCTTTCTGTCTTTTGCTTTTGTCTCCTTTTTGTTTCCCTCTGTCTCCCTGCATTGGTTCCCATCCCCCTGCCATATTAGTTTAACTCCTCCCCAACAGCACTAGCAAACACTCCCCCGAGGACATTGGTTCCGGTCCTGCCCAGGTGCAGACCGTCCGGTTTGTACTGGTCCCACCTCCCCCAGAACCGGTTCCAATGCCCCAGGAATTTGAATCCCTCCCTGCTGCACCACTGCTCAAGCCACGTATTCATCTGAGCTATCCTGCAATTCCTACTCTGACTAGCACGTGGCACTGGTAGCAATCCTGAGATTACTACTTTTGAGGTCCTACGTTTTAATTTAGCTCCTAGCTCCTTAAATTCGTCTCGTAGGACCTCATCCCTTTTTTTACCTATATCGTTGGTACCAATGTGCACCACGACAACTGGCTGTTCACCCTCCCTTTTCAGAATGTCCTGCACCCGCTCCGAGACATCCTTGACCCTTGCACCAGGGAGGCAACATACCATCCTGGAGTCTCGGTTGCGGCCGCAGAAATGCCTATCTATTCCCCTTACAATCGAATCCCCTATCACTATCGCTCTCCCACTCTTTTTCCTGCCCTCCTGTGCAGCAGAGCCAGCCACGGTGCCATGAACTTGGCTGCTGCTGCCCTCCCCTGATGAGTCATCCCCCTCAACAGTACTCAAAACGGTGTATCTCTTTTGCAGGGGGATGACCGCATGGGATCCCTGCACTACCTTCCTTGCACTGCTATTCCTGCTGGTCTTCCATTCCTTAGCTGGCTGTGGACCCTTCACCTGCGGTAAGACCAACTCGCTACACGTGCTACTCACGTCATTCTCAGCATCGTGGATGCCCCAGAGTGAATCCACCCTCAGCTTAAATTCCGCAACGTTTCTGTTCCTGCTCTCCCTTTAAAATTGTACCATTCAGTTTATATTGCCTCTCCTCATTCACCCTACCAAAATGAATCACTTCGCATTTCTCTGAGTTAAAGTGAATCTCCCATGTGTCTGCCCATTTCACCAATGTACTCCTGAAATCAGTTACTATCCTCCTCACTGTTTACTGTATTTCCAAATTTCGCGACATCTGCAAACCTTAAATTAATGCCCTGTATCCCCAAGTCCAGGTCACATTAGCTCTGATATGTACTCGAGGCCGTGATTTTTAGGAACACAGGAATAATATTAAAATGCACTGAAACTACAATGCAAATATTTCAGATAGATCTGTGTGAATGAAACCATTAATACATATAACTTAAAACTGTTGTATCACAACATTTGAGGAATTTATGACATCGGCAAATACAATGGGCCTATAATATATACATGCACAAATATATTTTCATCCCATTCTTATAAGCATTGGGATGTGTCTGAAAGCAGAGTGCAGCTGATTTTTCTTATTATTTGTGATGTGCACAGGCCATGTAATTGCACACAAAGGGGGTATATTAACTGCTGTTTGGGTGTAGCTAATATCTCAGATGAAGACTTGGCTTCACCTGAGTCTTAACTACTCACCTCTGACCATGTCTAATAAATCTTCAAATACAGTGTCTGACACCTATCCCTGTGAGGGGAATGGTAACAACGCAGAGAAGAGCTCCTTGTTTACATTCCTCCTGTTCACACTGTCAATATTAAAGATGAATTCTATGCGTACATTCCCTATTATCAGAGAAGACCTCCATGTGCCTTCATTCTGTGAACTGCACCAAAGGAAACTTGCATTTATGTAGCACCCTTAATATAGAGAAATTTCCCCAGGTTGAGCCCCAGGTTCAAAGGCAGGAGGCTTGGCTTATGCTTGTAGCTGGGTTATCGCTAAAGTTTGAGCAGTGGATTATGGCCAGTTTGTATGGCAAAATGAAATGCAGGGTGAAGTTGGCTAGCTAATGGCAGGGAAGGAGAATTGCAGACTTGGACTGTGATAGTTTTGTTCGTTTACTGGTGGTCATGGTGTGCTATTGCTTGGAAGCTGTAGAGATGTCCAACCCAGAGTGTACATCCTGCCCTCTTCGCCACTTAAGGCTAAGAGGGCAGGATGTACTGAAGGCTGTAATTACTACAATTAGTGACTTCCTTTATTTAATAATGAGTCTTGTTGAAAATGACAAATTTTCACTTTGAGACGTCCAACCAGCAGATCACGTGACTGGTCACCTGTTCCAGAGTTGAAGAGGTTGCCGTGATTTTGAGGCCTGGGTCCTATTTGAATCTAGCCAGTGAGCTGTGGATGCCAAACAGGCATCCCAACGTAGCGCACTGGTTTTGAGTCACTGGGATGTTGGCTGGTTGAAATACCAGTGGCAGCAGCAGCGGCAGCTACAACCTGGGTGGGGCGGGGGAGGAGAGGCCGAGGCAAGGTGAGCCCATGCTGGCAATGGCCCACAGTATTTTAGATGTGCCCTGGATGAGCACTCCTACTTCTCTTGGTCCCACAAAAATAATTTACATCTTTCCTTTCCAGGGACTCTTCGGCCTTATCACCAGTGAAACTGGTCAGAACGCGCATGATGCCACTCTGACCCTGAAAATGGCAACTGGGGTCCTATGTACATCATCAGCATCATAGGCAGTCCCTCGAAGTGAGGCTGACTTGCTTCCACGCCAAAAAGGGATGAGTTCACAGGTGTTTCAATGAAGGACCTAATATTCCAGATCCCGAACTACATCGTGAAGGGTGGAGGATGCCTGTGCTTGGATTTTTTTAAAGTGTGGTGACCATTGCACACCAGCCACCACACGGGCTTGACAGAGCTAGGTCTTGGTCCAGTGACAAGGATTACCCAAGACTAACTGGAAACCAGTTCTGCTGCACAGACCGAGCGCGCACACATATCGCAGTGTGGGCTGGCTGTCCCTGGACCCTCGCCTCTTCTGGGCCCCAGATTCATGCCTTTCCTGGGCCCCGGTCACTTCCCTCTATGGACTTTTGTCACTCCCTCGCCCCTCCTGCTGTGCCTGGCTGCACTGCAATCAGCGACCTGGCAGCAGCACCCGCTGCTCCCTGCAGTGGTATGCCACCGCACGCTGCTCCCTCCAATGGCCCCGGCCTACTGATGGTCTTGCAGGCCAGGACCGTACCGATTTCCGGGCCGGGCCGCTGCATGCTGCTCCCTCCAATGGCCCCATTCCTATATACATCATAGATGTAAATATTAAAAGGGGCAGCGCCTGAAGCAGGCAGGCGCTACAGCAGCGGGTTGATCTTCAGGGTTAATGGGCCAGTAAGTTTACCGACCACATTTTGACACTATTAACACCCTGTTAATGTCGATTTCACCAAATTAAAATTGACCCCATGATCTGTCTGCAAATATAAATTGTTACCTCGGTAATCTTCCATCAAAGCTTTACCAAACTTGCTGAATCATTTTCTCTCAACTGAGCCTTTCTGTCTGTGAGAAAGATCTGGATAGCGGATGTTCTGACACAAAGTACTAAATCATGAGCTTAATGATTTAACAAGACTCTATCATATTTTAACATTTGTTTTCCCCTTAGATTCAGGATTCCAATATAAAATAGGATTTTGGAAACACTCTTCCCATATCTACGTATCTACAAATACTACCATATGCATAAACTTAATCACAGTATAACAGTAAGCATCCCTCTCCCCCCCCCCTCCTTTATTTTCAGGATGTTAAAAGGATGCCATTTTTCAGGGGGGACAGAGAAAACCTGGGCATCATTTTCAACACAATGATGACACACATCATTGGGTCATATATTTGTAAGCAAATGAAGGAGGATTTGACAGATACTTTTTCATTAAGTCGCTGACCTTTTGAAATAGTATTTTTACAGTTCCCTGTGTTGATATTTTACACGAGTAACAATCACACCACACGAGTGTGAAAAAAATAAAATACCACATTTCGAAGAACAACTGGCAGTTCACAGATCTTCAGGCTGCATGAAACAGAAGGGTTTCAGATGCTGGGTACTTTCTACACGGGGTGGAGAAACAAATCAGCCAATCATTCATTTTTGTTGCCTTAAAAAGTGAACAAAATAAACACAATAGTGATGATGACTTATTAAAATTGATTTCATTTAGGGCTCTTATGGATAACGGAATGGACCCAGTGAGCAATCTGACTGACATTATTTCTTATATGATATGTTTCTCTTACATATTTTGGGGCTATTACTTTCATGGCACAATATACTATTTGAAGAAAGTTACTTGATTTACAACTACGCCTTGATTGTTGTGAAAATTTGGAATTTCACTGACCTTTAGCCTACCTTTGTGTTCTCTAGGGGCTATACAACTGGTCTTCAGAGATACGTGACACCCCCTTAATCATGTGATGTAATTATTGTGTCATTCTGATTGATGAACCACTGTTTGCTGAAGTTCAGTGAAAGTATCGTACTAAACTGCTTTTAACATTTTTATGAGTCAGTGAAAACAAAACTTTGCACTAAACAGATTTTCATATTACAATGTTGTTGAATTGTTTCGATGGTTTAATTTGATCATTATGCTTGAACTGCTTTTAAGAAGATTTTTTTAAAACTTTATTTCTTATTTCAAAGAAGGAGAGTTTTCTACTTTTTATGCCAAAGAGATAAATTTTGAGGGCCTAAGATTCCTAGGTTGGGGGAGGGCCTAATTTAGGATTTGTGACTTTTGCAGGACCAGGACTTGCTGACAGGGTCGATTTACGCTGGGATTCCCCTGGAGAAAAACCCCAACAAAAATTCCATTCAATTTCAGGGCAGGTTGAAGAAGTGCCTGGCCTCCCAGTTAGGACAGGATGACATCACCCTTCCTAAATGACAGGCCTTTAGACGTCTCATCCGCCCTTGAGAATGTGCGCCACTGTTGAAAAGGCATAGTTTGCCGAGACTCGTTCATCAAGGCAGAAGTACTCAGTTAAAGGGACGCTGTTCACTGAGATTGTTGGTGGAGACTTTCGGCCATACCTTGGGACACTAAGGTATTGCAAAAAGAAATTTCACTCATACACTCAGGACACCTTCAACTACACTCTGCATTACCTTTGGAAAGTAACCTAGTTCAATAGAATTACTGAGCTAGGATCTAAGGGCTGCACAATGGGCTTCCCGATGGGATTCCCATTTTACGTGATCTATTATCTGGAGGACGATAAGTAGCAGGAGGTTATGAGGGAAGTCAGATTAATCAGGCAGCAACAAAGGTGATCCAGACCTTCCTCACACTATCCATCCAGCAGGTTTCTTAAATCCAGGGGCACTTTCTGAGCAGCATTTCCACATCAGCCTTGGAAAAATTAGAAATTCGCCTTTTTACTTCTTTAGCTCCGTCTGGTTCAACCCTTCTTTCAAGAGCCAGCTCAGCCATTTAACTGCCTGTTGCTCTTTAAATTATACCATTTGTCCATACCCGTACCAAATGTTCCTAGCATTCTGGCCCTCTGCTGGCGGGACCACTGCTCTTGTTCCGCTGGCATTATTTAAATTAGCTGACCTCAGTCTCCTCTGATTTTGACAGGCATTTAGGCCATTGGAGCAGAACCCCGGGAACGTTTTAAGCCTGAATAGTTAAACTTTATACACAAAGAGTGTATGCAGAAAGCACAATAATTTATATTAATCCAGCATACATTAGGAATCAAAAAGAGTGATGGTCCATAATTGGCACATTTTCTGTGATAACAATCGCTCTCACCCTTACCCCTGCAGTGTGTTTCCCGCTATCTTGAAAAACTCCTCAGCAAGGATGAAGGATTCATGTACAGTGACCATCTCAAAATTAAAATGAATTGCACCAGCAGTAGTGAAGGTAGGGTGATATTTTAGATCAATTACTTAGTATAAAGACAAATCTGTAAAATGCTTTTAATCTGTATGTTGTTGAAATCTATTTTGAATAATGCTGGAAATCCAGCTGTGGCAGGCTAAGAGTTAAAACAGGAGCCTGCCACTATCTCGACTTAAATCATATTATTTGCCACATCAATTTAACCGCACAATTAAAACATTTAAAACTTAATGTTGGATCATGGGTTGAAAACTTCAATCTGGTTCAGTAACTACATTTAAAAAAAATTTGTTCTCAGCTAGAAACATAGGGCCCAAGTTTCCACAGGATAAAAAACGGGCGCCCCTCTGAGCTGGGCGCCCGTTTTTCACGCCTAAAACGGCGCCAGAAAAAAAACGCGCTATTCTCGAGCACTTTGCAGCTCCTTGTCTGTTTGGCGCGGCGCCCAGGGGGGCGGAGCCTACACTTGCGCCGATTTTGTAAGTGGGAGGGGGCGGGTACTATTTAAATTAGTTTTTTTCCTGCCGGCAACGCTGCGCGTGCGCGTTGGAGCGTTCGCGCATGCTCAGTGTGAAAAAAACATTGGCACTCGGCCATTTTTGTAGTTCTTTGTAGCTGTTTAATTTTTGAACATTTTTTAATAAAAGCACATTGCCATCAGCACATCAGCACTGAGGCTACCCTTCTCACTGTCTCCTTCCCCTCCCCACCCTCCACGGCAACAAATGGCGGTTTCCTCCCCCTCCCTCCCCTCCACGGCAACAAACCGCTGTCTCCTCCCCCTCCCTCCCCTCCACGGCAACAAACCGCTGTCTCCTCCCCCTCCCTCCCCTCCGCGGTGGCAACAAACCGCTGTCTCCTTCCCCTCCCTCCCCTCCGCGGCAACAAACCGCTGTCTCCTTCCCCTCCCTCCCCTCCGCGGTGGCAACAAACCGCTGTCTCCTTCCCCTCCCTCCCCTCCGCGGTGGCAACAAACCGCTGTCTCCTTCCCCTCCCTCCCCTCCGCGGCAACAAACTGCGATCTCCTTCCCCTCCCTCCCCTCCGCGGTGGCAACAAACCGCTGTCTCCTTCCCCTCCCTCCCCTCCGCGGCAACAAACTGCGATCTCCTTCCCCTCCCTCCCCTCCGCGGTGGCAACAAACCGCTGTCTCCTTCCCCTCCCTCCCCTCCGCGGCAACAAACTGCGATCTCCTTCCCCTCCCTCCCCTCCGCGGCGGCAACAAACCGCTGTCTCCTCCCCCTCCCTCCCCTCCGCGGCAACAAACCGCTGTCTCCTTCCCCTCCCTCCCCTCCGCGGCAACAAACGGCTGTTTCCTTCCCCACCCCCCACGGGAACGAACGATGGCTGAAGCACTTTCACACAGGTCGGAAGATGGTTTATTTAATCTTTTCTTTGCTTATAAATGTTTATTCAGGTTGGATTTATTTGTATAATATTTGTAGAAGTATAAATAAGGATTGATTGTAGAATTTAATGACTTCCCTTCCCCCCCTCCCCCCCCCCCTCGTTCCCTACGCCTAATTTGTAATCTGCGCCTGATTTTTTAATGTGTAGAACAAGTTTTTTCAGTTCTACAAAAATCTTCACTTGCTCCATTCTACTTTAGTTTGGAGTACGTTTTCACTGTGGAAACTTTGAAATCAGGCGTCAGTGGCCGGACACGCCCCCTTTTGAAGAAAAAATTCTGTTCCAAAGTAGAACTGTTCTACCTGACTAGAACTGCAGAAAAAAAAATGTGGAGAATTGCGATTTCTAAGATAGTCCGTTCTCCACCAGTTGCTCCTAAAAATCAGGCGCAAATCATGTGGAAACTTGGGCCCATAGAAACATAGAAATCTACAGCGCAGAAGAAGGCCATTTTGGCCCATCGTGTCCACGCCGGCCGACAAAGAGCCACACGGCCCTCGGTCAGCAGCCCTGAAGATTACATATAAACCAATGAACAATGGCGGAAAAGTAAAGAGCATCCGGCCCAACCAGTCCGCCCCACACATCTGTGACACCCCCTGCACTACAACATTTTACACTCCACCCCAATCGGAGCCATGTGATCTCCTGGGAGAGGCAAAAAAACTGATAAAAACCCAGGCCTATTGGGGGAAAAAGAAATCTGGGAAAATTCCTCTCCGACCATTCCAGGCGATCAAAACTAGTCCAAGAGATCACTCTGGCCGTATTCGATTCCCTGCAATACTCACCAACGTATCTGCGCCAGCCAACAAGAGATTATCCAATCTAATCCCACTTACCAGCTCTAGGTCCGTAACCCTGCAGGTTATGGCACTTCAAGTGCCCATCCAAGCATCTTTTAAATGTGGTGAGGGTTTCTGCCTCTACCACCCTTCCAGGCAGTGAATTCCAAACCCCCACAACCCTACCGACAACCCTATGCGTGAAGAAGCTTCCCCTCAAATCCCCTCTGAACCTTCCACCAACCACCTTAACACTATGCCCCCTCGTAATTGACCCCAGTACTAAGGGAAATAGGCTCTTGCTATCCACTATATCTAGGCCCCTCAAACTTTTATACACCTCAATGAGGTCTCCTCTCAGCCTCCTCTGTTCCAAAGAGAACAAACCCAGCCTATCCAATCTGTCCTCATAGCTAAAATTCTCCATTCCAGGCAGCATCCTTGTAAATGTCCTCTGCACCCTTTCCAGTGCAATCACGTCCTTTCTATAATACGGCGACCAGAACTGCAATGGTTGACAGTGGCATTTATCTATAGTTGTACTGAGAAAATGGTGGTTGGGTTTTTTATTGAATTTCATAGCAATTATTTCACAACTGAGTAGCCCACTACAGTACTTAAAAAGGCAATAAGAGTTAGCCCCGTAGTGTGGGACTGGAGTCACATGGAGGTCAGATATTAGTGAACCAGTTGGATTTTCTGCAACAATCTAGCAGCCATCATGGTATTTTTTTCCATTGCCACAAATTACCAGTTTTATTGAATTCTACAATTTACCATGGTGGAATTTCATGACATCTGCCTGGTCGTAGAGTACCACAACCACTATGTTACCATACTTTGTTTGGGATGATGCCTCCTGTGAATTTAATTTTTCAACTTAGTGAGAATATTTTGAAGGTAGTGATTCCACACTTCTGGAGAGAGGTGAGAGCCAGCTCATGACTTATTGAGGAGTGCTAAACCACACTTCACATCTAAATAATCCTCAGCATTTACATCAATTATCTCATTAAAACTACATGTATAAACAAGAAACTCGTTGTCAGGTACGAGTTATCAGACCTTCCTGTCAGTGAAAAAAAAAAATTTGCTTTTCTGTTTCACCTGATCATATTCTCAGGACATCTCAAAATCCTTCACTGTCAATAAATTACTTTGCAAGAGTATTTACTGTTATGTCGGGAAATGTGGCAGATAAATTTACAAAGAGCAAGGTCCCACAAGCAGCCAATGAGATAAATGAACAAATAATCTGTTTTTGCTGGCATTGGCTGAGTGAGGAATGTTGGCCAGGAGATCAAAAGAATTCCCTGCGCTTTGAATAATGCAATGGAATCCTTTACAACCACCTAAACACAGAAGGGAATCAGTTCCCTTTGAGCCCTATCTATAAATGCAGCTCAGAATTGATGTTTTCACCAATATTTGCTTATTCTTTTCTCTAGCAACTTCAGGATGTAGTGCATGTGCATCTAAACACGGAAGTTGCAGTCAGTCGTTCACTGCTCCACCACCGGGCCCCCCACCCCACGGCCGGCAATCAGTGAAACTGATGAAAATCTGGGGTTTTTCGCTGTTAAATACCCTGTTAAAAGTTAGGCCTCGTTGGATTAGATGTAACTGGGGTTTTAACAACTGCTTAACAGCCTTCCTGGCCCTGAAAAACTATTTTTTTATATTTGTAGAGCGTCTAATTTCTCCATTATGATAAAAACTACAAATTTTAAAAAACTTTAAAATATATTTTTTAAGTTTGTTCATATTTCAGCTTCTACCTTAACCCCATGTGTAAGCCCCAATCTTTATTTCACCCTCTCTGTGACATTTTTAAAACGTCCAAATAAAAGCAGCTTCCCATTTCCTGTGAGAATTCTTCAATATGATTGGCTGCTTAGACAGCTTGTTGACATTACTGCATAGAAATTCCCATGACAGAGCGCTACAATCAATTGAACGTGGAAAAAGGCAAACTTCTCGCCACAGAGATCACAAGGGGGAGAGGGGGAGAGAGGGAGAGAGGGAGAGGGAAAGAGGGGTAGGGAGGGAGGGAGAGAGGAAGGGGGAGAGAGGGAGGGGGAGAAAGGGAGGTAGGGAGGGAGAGAGGGAGGGGGGAGGGAGAGTGAAAGAGGGGGAAGGAGGGAGAGAGGGAGGGGGAGAGAGGGAGGGAGAGAGAGAGAGGGAGAGACAGAGGGGGTAAGAGGGAGTGAGGGGAGAGAGGGAAGGAGGCAGAGGAAGGGAGAGAGAGAGTGGGAGGGAGAGAGGGTGGGGGAGGGAGAGGGAGAGTAGGAGGGAGAGAGGGGAGAGAGAAAGGGAGGGGGAGAGATGGAGCGGGAGATATGGAGGGGGAGGTAGGGGACAAGAGGGAGGAATGGAGGGGAAGAGGGAGGGGAAGAGAGGGAGGGAGAGAGATTGGAGAGAAGGAGGGGGAGGGAGGGAGGAGGAGAGAGGGAGGGGGTAAGAGGGTGGGAGAGGAAGGGAGGGAGAGCGAGGCAGGGAGATGGAGGCAGCGAGCGAGAGGGTGGGAGCAAGAGAGAGGGTGGGAGGGGTAGGGAGAGGGAGGGTGGGAGGAAGAGGGAGGGGAGGGACAGTGCGCGAGAGACAGACGGAGGGAGAGGGAGGGAAGGAGAGGGAGAGAGGAGGGAAGGGGGAGAGAGGAAGGGAGTGAGAGGGAGAGGGAGGGAGTTAGGACATCAGCATAGATTCTATAGAAAAAGAAGACGATAACAGTCTGCAATAAAGATACTAATTTGACCGCAAATGTTTTGCGGGTCTCTGCTGGTCTAAGATAAATGTGTCACGCAAGTGTACTGTATACCAATAGCCACCTATAACCATATTTACTGCCTATTAATGTCCAGAAATGTCTGCACAGGCTTTCTTTGCCTTTAGAACACCAATGGGCAATCTCCAGCAGCTGTGGACATGTCTCCTTGCCTGCCCCATGTAACGGTTCAAGTGCTGCCTGAGATTGTCATTGGTGGAACTTTTGTGTGGTTTTATCAAACTGTTCTGATGGCATTTTACAAATGTGCCTTAGATTAATGTCATTTTACAATCTAAAATTACAGCTAGAATGGATTGGCCAGTCCAGAATTCTCTCAAAATCATACACGGATATATTTCCATCAATAAATCTACACTCCTCATGCCTTGATGCAGCCATTCTACCCCAGTGATTGACATTATCACCACTGAATGTCTGTCTCCAGAAGAAATGTCTCCATTCCAAAATTAGCTAACCATCAACATCAAAATAACTTGAACATGGTCTTATTTCACCAGAATATTGATCCTCACAAGTTTACTGGATTAAATGCTGGTTTCCCATAAAAGGAGCAGCCACTTTGTCTTCTTTTGTGGACCAATATACACACATGCATCTATGTACAATCCATACACTGTTACTGGGCTTGAGAGTGCTTTAGGTTTTTCTGTGCCTGTGTAATGTTACAAAGCGGACATGAAAGCTAATTCTAGGAATACCTGAAGACTGCTGAATACAAACTCTGCATTATATAAAGGCAAATTCCATCCAAGGTTTGAAATAAAAATCTGCATTAATGTTCACTAATTTAATCCTGGTCACATTTGTTGGAGACTGTGTTTCATCACTGTGTTTCAAAAATGCAAGTATTTATTGACATAATAATGAAATTTTGTCATTTATGCCGTACATTTTATTTACTATATGTTCACCCTGCCATTCTTGAAAGCACCATATCAAACAGTTCTAGGTCCCTGCCTTTTTTGTACTAGACTAAGAGGCATGCATAAGAACTTTCTTTAATACTCACAGCCTTGGTACTAAAAGGAAATCGATTTGCATTTATATATGCTGCTTATCAAGGCTCTCAGAAACACTTCAAACCCTTTCACATACCATAGGCTCTATTTTCCCCAGTTATCTGCTCCGTTACTTTGACGCGCGCCGCTTTTTTAGGCCAATTAAAATATTCAAGTTTCCCCAAAGATTGTGCACCAACGTCACTCAGATAGTTATGACTTTTTTTTTAGGTTAGTTTTTTTTTGCGTTATGGGGGTGTAACCTGAAATCTGCACAAATTTTTCATATTTATGCAAGTTTGGCCAACTTACACTCCCAAAAAACCTTCTGGGCATTTAAGAAAAACCAATGCACATTAGGGGCTTGGGGCTCAGCTTCAAAAAAAGCCCGGCGAGTGTGGAAGCCGAACTGAAGGGATGAGAACCCTTGCACTATGCAGCAGCATCAAAAGAAGCCCTTGGGCGAGGGGAGGGAGTGGGGGGGGGGGGGGGGGGGTGCTTGCCGAGCCACTGTGTCCGGGCGAGGGAGTGATTCTGTTGGTCACCCCTCGAGCCCGGTGAGGAGACGTTCGGTCGGTGGTGGGGTGGTACTTCGAAAAAAAATCTAAAGTTGAAGAATTGCATTAGACTTCATTGCCCCAAATGCCCTCATTGGAATGCCTAGCTTCCCGTTCTAAGCAAGTTCATTGCACATGCGCAGATCAGGGTGTGGTCCATGCTAGGGCGTCGACCTTGGGGAGAGAGAGAACAAAGAAGCTTGTCCTGCTGTTTTGAGCTTCTTGCAAGATACAGTTTAATCATTGGGGCAATACTGACAATGCCATACTCGTGCAAACCTTCTGCATGATGGTGCTGCGGAGGTGACGATTGATTTGACATCATCGCATGATGAACCACAGAGCATGTAGGATCATGGGCAGGAGGCATTACTCACATCGGGTATATCAAGGCAGGTAGTTACACCTGCACCTGAGTGATGTAGACTGTGTGAGAAGACTGCGTTTCCGCAAAGAAGTTGTGACCGAGATCTGTGAGTTAGTAAAAGCAGACCTGGAACCTAGAAGTGTCAGGAGGACTACTTTGTCAGCTGAAATAAAGGCTACAGCTGCACTTTCATTCTATGCATCTGGATCATTCCAGGCCAAAACTGGGGATGTGTGTACCATTTCTCAACATGCAACACATACCTGCATTCGGCAAGTGACTGCTGCACTATATGCCCAGAGGAATGACTAATAAAGTTCCCCATGACCGCTGAGGCAAGGCAATGCGTGAAAGGGTTGTGGGCTTCCCAAAGGTACAGGGCTGCATTGACTGTACCTACATTGCCTTGCGAGCACCTTTGAAGGATTCCGAGCTGTACAGGAACAGAAAAGGCTTCCACTTCGTTAATGTGCAGCACGTGTATGACAACATGTATCGCATCATGTCAGTTGATGCGAGAAAGCCTGGAAGCACCCATGATGCATTCATCCTACGTGAGAGTGTTATATCTACCATGTTTAAGCAGCAGCTGGAAAGGCAGAGCTGGCTGCTGGGAGACAAAGGGTACGGCCTCGCCACCTGGCTTATGATTCTCCTACACGTAACCCGGATGGAAGCTGACCAGGAATACAACATGTCATACTTTGCGACGCGCAGCATAATAGAGAGCACCATTGGCATCTTGAAACAGCATTTCTGATTCCTGGACTATTCCGGAGGCTACTTGCAATATTTCCCTGAGATTGTCGATCAGTTCACTGTTGTGTGCTGCATGCTGCACAACTTAGCCATCACAAGGCAGCAGCAGCTGGTAGTAGAAGGCCTACCTGAGGTGAGAGTGGCTGATGATGAGGAGGAAGATGCAGATGATGAGAAGGAGGAGGGGGATGAGGAAGCCATGCAACTACCTGAACCCGGAACATGACAGCGGAGGAGGGCGGGCCGTTGTACCCCTTTAACGATTGCTCGAGCCTTGTGCCAGCTGCTCATCCGTGAATGTTTTGTTGCCTGAAGGGTCAGCGGCAACTATTCCAAATTGACCATGTTTATTGTGTGGATCTGTTCCATAATGTTGTGTTGTGTTAATGGAACAAATAATGGAAAAGATTATTCTTTAGTTCAAATTGTTGTGTTAATAATGGAACAAATAATGGAAATGATTCAGTTATAATTTAAAATATATTTTATTCAAAAGTTTAACACTTGTTTGTACCTAACTTAACTTTAATAAAAATATTCTTGTATCAAACTTTAAAGTTTTCAGTTAAGATCACTTACAAACTTTAAGATCACTTACAAACTTTTAAACTTGTAAATTTACATAACTTACAAAAAACTTTTAATTTGAAAACAGTTACAACAGTAACAACAATAATAATAACAACAACTACAACAGCAACACCAACAACAACAACAGCAGCAGCAAAGAAAGGCTGCACCCGTCTCTCTTCCACCTTATTCTAAGACCGCCCGCTGCGCTTGGTCTTGTCGACTCCACCCCTGTCTGCAGGCAGTGGCGCAGCATTTCTCGAGCTTATTCTTTAGAGCATCTCGGGTAATGTGCTCTTCTTGATGGGGGGGCGCGGGCAGGCGGTAATGTGGAAGGCGTGCCTTGGGCCTCTTCAGAGGCTGGTCTGGGGATTGGAGTGAGAGTGACAGTTGATTCTGTCAATGGGCGCGGGGTCTGGGCATGTTCCTTATTGCAGCAGCCAACTTCGACATTCTCTCCGTCATGTGCCCTGACAGTGTCTCAACTACCTCCAACATTCCCTCCCTCATTTTCGCTGACAGTGTATCAGCTACCTGCGACACTCCCTCCTTCATATTCACCAACGGTGTCTCAACTGTCTGCAACATTCCCTCTCTCATGTGCCCAGTCAGTGTTCCCATTTCTCGTGAGAGGGTTGTTACTTCTCCCGACAGTCCTGATACCTCATCACCCACCCCACTGATGGTGTCCAGGAGTGATCGCGTAAGGTCAATGCTCTCCGCACTCATTGCCATCATCTGAACCACATCTGTTCAATCCTGCATCTCAGGATAGCATTGTTGAGCTCTCCTTCCCCTTCTCACCCTGGGTGTGCTTTGCTGCATTCCACTGGGACCCGCAGCCTCAGATGGTGGGGCCCTGGGTGTGCCTCACTGCCTCCCACTGGGACCCACAGACTCGGACGGTGGGGCCCTGGGTGTGCCTCGCTGCCTCCCACTGGAACCCGCAGCCTCGGATGGCGGGGCCCTGGGTGTGCCTCGCTGCATCCCACTGGGAACCACAGCCTCGGACGGTGGGGCCCTGGGTGTGCCTCGCTGCCTCCCACTGGAACCCGCAGCCTCCGACGGTGTTGCCCTGGGTGTGCCTCGCTGCATCCCACTGGGACCCACAGCCTCGGATGGTGTTGCCCTGGGTGTGCCTCGCTGCATCCCACTGGGACCCACAGCCTCGGACGGTGGGGCCCTGGGTGTGCCTCACTGCCTCCCACTGGGACCCACAGTCTTGGACTGTGAGAAACCATGGAATGTCCCATTGTAACTCTCAGGAAACGACCTGGCACCTCAATGGGCGGCACCGGCATCTCCTCCAGAGTGAGTACAACAGTGTGGGCTTCATCCATCACCTCCCCCTCCCCCTCCCTCTCACCCTCATGCTCTTGGTCTGGAAGGTGGGATTGGAAGATGTTCTCTTCAGGCTCGTCTGCTTCTGAATCTTCTTCTACATCGGCCTCAGCCTCGTCAGGGTTGGCCTCAAGTTCTGCAAAATATAACAGAACAGACCAATGATTAGCAGCAGAGGAGGGGGCAGGGTGGGTGGCATGAGTAGGCTCACACAGTGCAGGCAGCAGGCTCATTTGAAGGACCACGATAAATGATAGCACACTGCATCAACTGAAGCATAGCTGATGGAGACATCCCCATGAATCAAAGCATGGTTAGCCCGCGCAGTACTTAACACTTAGCAAAGCCAGACTGTGGAATTTGCAGGATTTACCCTCTCCCTCGAGTGTGGGCCCTGCAATGGTGGTTGCTTTTCTCCAGGCAGGACCCTTCAAAGCAGCGACCCTGTCTTCCAAGGGTGTCAGTGGGTGCAGATTTGCCAGGCCCCCTGCTGTTTGAGTTCTTTCCCTTTTGTTGTGTGTTACCTTCCTCTGCAAAGATTAAAATATAACTTTTTAGAGAGGGTGTCTTTCTGCTGGGTGGGACATATACAGATGGTCACATTTACAATTGCAATTCCAGTGAATAAATGAAAATATTACTTACACTAATTGCTTGACCAAGGTCCTGCCACTTCTTTTTGCACTGGCCTCCAGACCTCGGGGTGGTCACCATTGCACAGTAATCTTCTGCAAGTTGGTTCCAGCGTTTCTTCATTTATTTTGGTGAAACTTTCATATGCCCTCTGCTGGTGTCCAGCTCGTGTCATCTGTTCTCAATCACAGTAACTAGTGCCTCCATTTCATCCTCTGAGAAATTCTTGGTCCTTGAACCGCGTTGTATATTGTATTGCAGCTCCGATTTTTCCAATGAGAATTAAAGTTCTCACACACAACTGGCTCTTTAAAAATGGCCGAATGCAGGCCGGGAGCTGGACATGCGCACCCATAGCAGTCTCGTCAAAAACATTCCTTTTTTTGCGCATGCGCAGAAGGTGGGGCATCGTTTTTTCAGCGCTGACATTAGGTTCCACCCCCCAAAGCTAAAGGATGGGCTGTGCAGCGCCAATTTCAAAAAATAGAACAGGGAAACATGTTAGTTATTTTTTTGGAATAGTCGGGGCCAAAAAAACAGGTGTAACTCTTGCAGTACGCAAAAAACAGCATTGGGGAAAATTGAGCCCCGTGAATTATTTTGAAGTGTAGTGACTGTTTTTATGTAGGCAAACATGACAGTCATTTTGCACAGCATTGAGACACGTGACCAGTTGATTTGCTCTTTTGCTGGTTCTGGTTGAGAAGGAATATTCGCCAGGTTACTTAGTGAACTCCCAGTCTTTTTTGAATAGTACAATGGGATCACTGACGTTCACCTGAACAGGCA
This sequence comes from Pristiophorus japonicus, assembly GCF_044704955.1. Classification (NCBI taxonomy): domain Eukaryota; kingdom Metazoa; phylum Chordata; class Chondrichthyes; family Pristiophoridae; genus Pristiophorus; species Pristiophorus japonicus. Next base: position 144,939,409 of record NC_091989.1, read on the forward strand.
GGTGGGACCTTAATTGTTGTGTTGATGGTAAACCTGTTTGTAGACTTGTTACTGGGACAAATGGTCAATTTACAAGGGCATTTATTTCATTGAGATAATTAACTTTGCACTGGAGTGTTTGGAGGACAATATGCCAAGGCTAAAAGCTATCGTGAAAGGGTTCTTTTAATGGCTGAACTAAGATTGAGGGCTAGAAATTTGTTTTTTGGCAAAAACAGTATTTTTTTCCCGCAAAATATTGCTTTCGCTTCGCCACCACTACTAGGCCAGAAATTCAAGCTTTAATTTGTGCAGTGGTAAAAATCGGTGTTGCACGAGGATTTGTGGTGCAAACCACGAATTTTCGTCAACTTTAGTCCGAGGCCGATACCGCTATGCGAGAGGCCTTGGGAGGAGGGAAAACACCAAAAATAAAATTGCAAAAAACAAACAAAAAAACCCACAAAACCTTCACAAGACACTTATCTATCAAATCGCTGAAAAAGAATAAAAAAATAAAAAATGTAACTAACCTCTTTAGCAGGTCTTCATACTTACTGCTGCTCCAAGGGATGCAATGCAGCTTTTTACATGTCGGTATTTTTTGTGCAAAATACGGGTGCGCAGAAAGCTAAATTTTTAGCAAAAGCACTATTTCGAGTCTTGCATGGCGGAGCTCCTCTCCCCAGCGGTACTTGAAAATTGCTGCCGCAAAACATCACTGAATTTCCCGCCGACCGGTTTTTCGCCAAATATGGCGAAACATCGCCAAAAAAAACGGTCACAAGGTCAGCGAATTGCTAGGAGTTTTGTGGTGCAGACAAAGAGGAACTGTGAGATTTCAATTATATCCCACAATTGGGCTGACCTGATAATTCATGAATTACTAAATTGCAAGGGAGTTATGATGAGAGCTACAAGTGAGATACAGTTTTATCTCAAGCTCTTCAGGATAGATTCTGTTTATATCACACTTTAAATAATTAAAATCAAATGCTAAAAATTAGGTGCACATTTTAATTTTGAATAGGAATTGCACTGATGTGTGGATTGTGAGTGGGTGTGCTGATGGCACATCAGCTCTCAGTTGTGACAGCATCTCCATAAGAAATAACATATTTCAAAAAAATGAGACCATTATGCATGGTATGGCTTCCGTGTCATACAATTTATATATTTAGAGAAATGTATTTCGAAGGAACATGATGTGCTCCTGATGCCACCAGAGTCTAAAGGAACAACTAATCATTTTATCAAAATAAATTATGTTAAAAAACACAATACTTATACTTTCTGCAGTGTTGACTCTACACGGAGCAGGTGACACAATAGCAGGCCGATTTTATGAGGCTTTGCAGGTGGTGGTGAACATGGGTCACAAAATCTGGCAAGCTGAATTTTATGAAGTCCGTTTTTGTTGGCCCAAATGAGGTTGCGTTCCATCAAACAAAAGCCTCTGTTGGAATGTACTCATTATTTAAGTAAGGTTCCTTGCTGAATTTCATGAACTTGGGCCAAGCTCCAGTCCTTCTGTGCGCACCTCACCCATATAAAATGGGCTTCTGCCTGCAGTGCAGACCTGTCCTGCCATATTATATTCCTTAAAACAAGGGCTCTGATCCCTGGTTCCAGGGGGAGGGGTCTGATCCCTGACTCCAGCGGGGAGTCCAATCCCTGACTCCGGGGGGAGGGGTCCGATCTCTGACTCCGGGGGGAGGGGTCTGATCCCTGACTCCGGGGGGGAGGGGTCCGATCCCTGACTCCGGGGAGGGAGGGGTCCGATCCCTGACTCCGGGGGGAGGGGTCTGATCCCTGACTCCGGGGGGGAGGGGTCCGATCCCTGACTCCAGGGGGGGAGGGTCTGATCCCTGACTCCGGGGGGAGGGGTCCGATCTCTGACTCCGGGGGGAGGGGTCCGATCTCTGACTCCGGGGGAAAGGGGTCTGATCCCTGACTCCGGGGGGAGGGGTCCGATCCCTGACTCCAGGGGTAGGGGTCCGATCTCTGACTCCAGGGGGAGGGGTCTGATCTCTGACTCCAGGGGGAGGGATCCGATCCCTGACTCCGGGGGGGAGGGGTCTGATCCCTGACTCCGGGGGGAGGGGTCCGATCTCTGACTCCGGGGGGGAGGGGTCCGATCCCTGACTCCGGGGGGAGGGGTCCGATCTCTGACTGCGGGGGGAGGGGTCCGATCCCTGACTCCGGGGGGGAGGGGTCCGATCTCTGACTCCGGGGGGAGGGGTCCGATCCCTGAATCCGGGGGGAGGGGTCTGATCCCTGACTCCGGGGGGAGGGGTCCGATCTCTGACTCCAGGGGGAGGGGTCCGATCTCTGACTCCGGGGGGGAGGGGTCTGATCCCTGACTCCGGGGGGGAGGGGTCCGATTTCTGACTCCGGGGGAAGGGGTCCGATATCTGATTCCGGGAGGAGAGGTTTGATCCCTGACTCCGGGGGGAGCGGTTTGATCCCTGACTCAATGGGGGGAGGGTGGGAGGGTCCAATTCCCGACACCGAGGGTCTTTGTATGGTAGGGGGTGGGGTGTCAGATGGGGAGGGGAAGCTTGGGGGGCTGAGGGGAAGCACTCCTGCTCCTATTGGCCCACAAGCGATGCTGTAATGCCACTTACCTTCTCCCCTTCGTTGTCCTCCTCTCCCTTCAGCTGTAGGCTTTCTTGAGGCCTAGGAAACCTGGACGGCCAAGCTTAATTCAAGTATTTAATTGGCTGCCCGCCCCTTGACCCGCCTCCATTTAAACCTGGAAATGAGCAGGTTGAAGGCGGATTGAGGTCAGGTTTGAGTTTTTTAAAGTTTTAACATCTCATCCGACCCCAACCTTCCCATTGCTGGGGGTTAAGATTCAGCCCAAGTTACTGTATTGGAGTTGGTGAAGAACTATTGTTTTTCTTTTAGCAGTGAGCATTTGTTTAGTTTTGCATTTTGCATAGCTGTTATTACCTCTGAGTTTCTGCAAAGCCTTCACTTTGCAAGGCAAGATTCTTTTGCAGTCTTTTCAATTGTTGCTTCATTACAAACTGTAGCTCGCAAACTTGTGAGGAGGTAAGCCCCCCCTTTGAGTGTTCCCACCGTTCTGCCTGAGTTAGATGACCTGGATGGTTTCAACTATACCCTCAAGTTCAGAACTAAACTGGAAAAAGGCCAACTCCTCAACTTACAACAGCTTCTTCAACGTGGCTAACCCATCACCTATCCCATCACCTATCCCATTGTCTCTCTGTGATTGTGTACTGATATGGCTGTGAAGCACACTAAATTTATGAAGATGTTACAAACTGCCTGAGCATGCCAAAAACCACACCTGTGACAGTCCACCTCTTTATGCAAGGACATTGTAGAGTAGAACATGCTGTTTGTGCTGGCAGTACTCATTTAGAGCTGACCTTTGAACTGCTGTTTGCAAGGTGTGTGTGCCTACTAGAATTATGCAGTACAGTTATTTTTATCCATTCCTGGGATGTAGATGTCGCTGGCAAGGCCAGCATTTATTGTCCATCCTTAATTGCCCTTCAGAAGGTGGTGGTAAACTGCCTTATTGAATCGCTGCAGTCCTTGTGGTGCTGCTAGGGAGAGATTTCCAGGATTTTGACTGAGTGACGATGAAGGAATGGCGATATATTTCCAAGTCAGGATGATATGTAACTGGGAGGGGTACTTGCAGGTGATGGTGTTCCAATGTGCCTGCTGTCTTTGTCCTTCTAGGTGGTAGAGGACGCGGATTTTGGAGGTGCTGTTGAAGAAACCTTGGTGAGTTCCTGCAGTGCATCTTGTCGATGGCACACACTGCAGCCACGGTACGCCTGCGGTGGAAAGGGTGAATGTTTAAGGTGGTGGATAGGGTGCCAATCAAGTGGTCTGCTTTGTTCTGGATGGTGTCAAGCTTCTTGAGTGTTGTTGGAGCTGCACTCACCAGGCAAATGGAGAGTATTCCATCACACTCCTAACTTGTGTCTTGTAGCAGGAGGAGAGACACTCACCGCAGAATACCTAGCCTCTGACCTGCTCTTGTGGCCACCTTATTTATGTGACTGGTCCTATTAAATTTCTGGTCAATGTTGATCCCCAGGATGTTGATGGTGGGGAATTCAGCGATGGTAATGTCGTTGAATGTCAAGGGGTGATGGCTAGGCTCTCGCTTGTTGGAGATAGTTATTGCCTGGCACTTGTGTGGCGCGAATGTCACCTACCACTTATCAACCCAAGCCTAAAAGTTGTCCAGGGCTTGCTGCATGCAGGCACAGACGGCTTCATTATCTGAGGAGCTGCGAATGGAACTGAACATTGTGCAATCAGCGAACATCTCCACTTCTGACATGATGGAGGGAAGGTTATTGATGAAGCAGCTGAAAATGGTTGGGCCTAGGCCGCTGCCCTGAGGAACTCCTGCAGCGATGTTGTGGGGCTGAGATAATTGACCTCCAACAGCCACAACCATCTTCTTTTGTGCTTGGGCTCTGGATGAGCAGAAATTTTCTCCAATTGAATATTGGGAGGACCAAAGCCATTGTTTTCGGTCCCCGTCACAAACCTCGTTCCCTAGACACTGACTCCATCCCTCTCCCCAACTCCTGTTTGAGGCTGAACCAGATTGTTCACAACCTTGGTGTCATATTTGACCCTAAAATGAGCTTTCGACCACATTTCCGCAGCATAACTAAGACCGCCTATTTCCATCTCAGTAACATTACCCATCTCCGCCCTTGCCTCAACTCATCCACTGATGAAATCCTCATCCATGCCTTTGCTAACTCTAGACTTGACTATTCCAGTGCACTCCTGGCTGGCCTCCCACATTCTACCCTATGTAAACTAGAGGTGATCCTAAGCTCGGCTGCCCATGTCTTAACTCGCACCAAGTCCCGCTCACCCATCACCCCTGTGCTCGCTGACCTACATCGGCTCCCGGTTAAACAATGCCTTGATTTAAAAATTCTCACCCTTAGTTTCAAATCCTTCATGGCCTCGTCCCTCCCTTTCTCTGTAATCACCTCCAGCCCCACAACCCCCCGAAGTGTCTGTGCTTCTCTAATTCTGCCTTCCTGAGCATCCTTGATTATAATTGCTCAACCATTGGTGGCCATGCCTTCTGTTGCCTAGGCCCCACGTTCTGGAACCCCCTGCCTAAACCTCTCCACCTCTCTACCTCTCTTTCCTCCTTCAAGCCACTCCTTAAAACATATCTCTTTGACCAAGCTTTTGGTCACCTGCGCTAATTTCTACTTATGCAGCTCAGTGTCACATTTTTATCGCATAATACTCCTCTAAAGTGCCTTGGGACATTTCACTATGTTAAAGGCGCTATATACAAGTTGTTGTTGTTGTTGTTGTATGTCTCCAGCCAGTGGAGAGTTTTCCCCCTGATTTCCATTGACTTCAGTTTTACTAGGGCTCCTTGATGCCACACTCAGTCAACTGCTGCCTTGATGTCAGGAGCAGTCAGTGTCACCTCACCTCTGGAATTCAGCTCCATGTTGGGACCAAGGCCATAATGAGGTTAGTTCTTTTGCAATGAAAGAGTGTATTGAAAAGGGACAATGGTTATATCCATGCTCTGTTCCTGAATATGCAGCAGCTTAACATTTATATTTCTGCCATACCAATTGTACATAGACTGGCAGGCATGGTTACCTTGGCAATTCTCCTGGATCCACTGAACTTTTACATTTTCTCCCAGGTTGGTGCTGCAAAATTGGCGTTTAGATATTCATTTTAGTTTTAATATTCTGCTGATCGTTGGTGTGGCACAACAAATTATGAAATAACACATCGGCTTAGACCTTTAAAATAGGGCCCAAAGAAGCAACATAGGAGCAGGAGTAGGCCATTGAGCACCTTGAGCCTGTTCCGCTATTCAATGAGATCATGGCTGATCTGCAACCTAACTTCATATCTTAATATCTATCCCTTAATACCTTTAGTTAACAAATAGCTGTCAATTTCCGATTTAAAATTAACAATTGATCTAGCATCAAATGCCGTTTGCGGAAGAGAGTTCCAAACTTCTACCACCCTTTGCGTAAAGTCTAAGCAGTTCTCCCAATCGGAATGCAACTTCGATAAAAGTACAAATGAAACCCAGACATTTCTCTCTTTCTTACAGCAAACAAAATATCTATACTTAAAAGAAAAAACATTGTAAAAAGGTAGCACAACAACAACAACCTGCATTTATATAGCACCTTTAACATGGTAAAATGTCCCTAAGCACTTCACAGGAGCATTATCAAATAAATTTTGACACCAAGTCACACAAGGAGATATTAGGACAGATGACCAAAAGCTTAGTCAAAGAGGTACGTTTTAAGGAGCATCTTAAAGGAGGAGAGATAGATAGGAGGCAGAGAAGTTTAGGGCCTAGACAGCCATCAGTGGTGGAGTGATTAAAATCGGGGATGCAATTAACGGTAATTTATTACAGGTATAAAGAAGAAATGTTGGTATTGGTAAAAATCCAACACTCAAAATTTTTTGACAATCTTGCTTGTTTTTCTATATTTGGGGGGAATATTTTTGTGGAAATGGAGAGCATCGATGATATGATGGAAAGAAATACCTGGCAGGAGAAACTGAAATGGTTGCAGAGAGATAGAGTATTTTCTTTGAGTTTTCACATTTCATTTTGTAGCTACTATACATCAAAACACAGTACTAGAACAGTCCAGTGTTCAAGATCTTCCCATGCCCAGCATCTGAACTGCGTCTATAAAAATGTTGGCCTTGTTTATGATCTGTAGCCAAATCATAAATGCCCTTCTAAAGGGCTCAATTTTCCTCAAAGCATTTTTTGAGGAAAACTTGAAGAGTTACACCCAATTTTTGGGGGCCTAAGTACGGCAAAAGAAAATATTCTAAGTTTCCCCGTTGGATTTTTTTCATTTTGGCGTGGCCTAACCCGACCTTTAGTTTTGGGGGTGGAGCTTTGATCAGCGCCAAAAAGCTGCCATGGTAACCAGGGTCACAGTGCGAGCTGAGGCTGCAAAGTGAAACATACAGCCAGCTCCCAACACATTAAAAGAATTGAAAAACACATAGCAGCAACTTACCTCCAACCCCGCCCGAAGGGCTTGCCGGTCCGGTCCCATTCTCAGTCCCCGGATATTTTCTCTCTCTCTCTCTCTCTCTCTCTCTCTCTCTCTCTCTCTCTCTTGCTCCATGTGTGTGAGCCAGTAGGTAAGTTGCTGCTATATGTTTTTCAATTCTTTTAGTGTGTCCGGGCATCTGCTGCGCCGGTTTCCTTACCTGCGCCGATTTCTTTAACTCTCCGGAAGGTTTTTCCGCAGAGGCCACATACGCTGGCCTAAGCACAACTGGAGTAACTCTCAGCTGGCTAAACTTCCCTAAATGGCCAGAATTGGCATAAATGGTTGGTTACGCCCCCTTTGGCTGAAAAAAAAGGGACCTAAAAAAATCGTAGCTAACTGAGTTACGCTGGTCCAAATTGATTGAGGAAACTCTGGTTTTTCAACTTAGGCCAAAAAGAGCAGCCTGCTCAAAAACAATGGTGCAAATCACCAGGGAAAGTTAAGCCCAAAGAACCTGTTTGGATTGTTCTCCACAAGGTGGACCTTCCCCTTGTATTAATTGAACACTCTTATAAATAGAAAGAGAGAAAGAAAGAAGAAAGAAAGACTTACATCTATATAGTGCCTTTCATGACCACCTGATGTCACAAACTCACCATGGTGAGGGGCCAGTCCTTGCCATCAGTTTATAAGACGGGCAGCTGAGGAGCGGTTGCATGAAGAGGAGGAGGATGAGGAAAAAGAGGAAGAGGAAAGAAAAGAAAGAAAGACTTGCATTTATATAGCGCCCTTCACAACCACAATTTCAGGCTCAATATTTTACCCAATGCCTCAAAACACTTTACAGAAAATGAAGTACTTTTGAAGTGTAGTCACTGTTGTAATGTGGGAAATGTGGCAGCCAATTTGCACACAGCAAACTCCCACAAACAGCAATGTGATAATGACCAGAAAAACTGTTTATTATGTTGATTGAGGGCTAAATATTGGCCAGGACACCAGGGATAACTTCCCTGCTCTTCTTCGAAATAATGCCATGGGATCTTTTACATCCAGCTGAGAGAGCAGACGGGGCCTCGGTTTAACATCTCATCAGAAAGATGGTATCTCCGACACTGCAGCACTCCCTCAGCACTGCACTGGAGTGTCAGCCTTGATATTTGTTGACTTGAACCTACAACCTTGTGACTCAGAGGCGAGTGTGCGACCCACTGAGCTGCAGCTGAAACTTATACACTCGGGAGCAATAGCACCAACAAAATGGCCCAGAAATTCCAATCAAGGTCTCCCGTAGTGTGCTGACATGGATTGAGAACTGGTTGTCAGACAGGAAGCAAAGAGTAGGAGTAAATGGGTACTTTTCAGAATGGCAGGCAGGGGTACCGCAAGGTTCTGTGCTGGGGCCCCAGCTGTTTACACTGTACATTAATGATTTAGACGAGGGGATTAAATGTAGTATCTCCAAATTTGCGGATGACACTAAGTTGGGTGGCAGTGTGAGCTGCGAGGACAATGCTATGAGGCTGCAGAGTGACTTGGATAGGTTAGGTGAGTGGGCAAATGCATGGCAGATGAAGTATAATGTGGATAAATGTGAGGTTATCCACTTTGGTGGTAAAAACAGAGAGACAGACTATTATCTGAATGGTGACAGATTAGGAAAAGGAGAGGTGCAACGAGACCTGGGTGTCATGGTACATCAGTCATTGAAGGTTGGCATGCAGGTACAGCAGGCGGTTAAGAAAGCAAATGGCATGTTGGCCTTCATAGCGAGTGGATTTGAGTACAGGGGCAGGGAGGTGTTGCTACAGTTGTACAGGGCCTTGCTGAGGCCACACCTGGAGTATTGTGTACAGTTTTGGTCTCCTAACTTGAGGAAGGACATTCTTGCTATTGAGGGAGTGCAGCGAAGGTTCACCAAACTGATTCCTGGGATGGTGGGACTGACCTATCAAGAAAGACTGGATCAACTGGGCTTGTATTCACTGGAGTTCAGAAGAATGAGAGGGGACCTCATAGAAACGTTTAAAATTCTGACGGGTTTAGACAGGTTGGATGCAGGAAGAATGTTCCCAATGTTGGGGAAGTCCAGAACCAGGGGTCACAGTCTAAGGATAAGGGGTAGGCCATTTAGGACCGAGATGAGGAGAAACTTCTTTACCCAGAGAGTGGTGAACCTGTGGAATTCTCTACCACAGAAAGTAGTTGAGGCCAATTCACTAAATATATTCAAAAGGGAGTTCGATGAAGTCCTTACTACTAGGGGGATCAAGGGGTATGGTGAGAAAGCAGGAAGGGGGTACTGAATTTGCATGTTCAGCCATGAACTCATTGAATGGCGGTGCAGGCTAGAAGGGCCGAATGGCCTTCTCCTGCACCTATTTTCTATGTTTCTATGTTTTCTATGTTTCCCGTGGGCAAACTAATGAAAAAAGGAAAAAGAATGCGCACTTACCTGAATGTGCTGCGCCCGCTCGGCCTTCACTCACTGCACATCGGAGCGCGTGCACGTTGGGACGTCCGTATGCTAGAGCTGGAGTCACATGGCTCTGAACAGCCAATCAAGGTACAGTATTTTCTCATTCATAATAATGGGAACCCGTTAAGTTGAAGTTCCCATTATTATGAATGAGAAACCCCTCCCAACACACAAAACACTAATAAAAAATAGAAAAATACACTACATATTTAAGATTCATTTAAATTAAAGTTCTTATAAAAAAATATATTTTCACGATTTTTAAAAAAGTTTTTTTAATTATGCCTTAAAATAAACTTATCGTAGTGGGGAGGGCTTGTAACAATAAAATATGTTTTCATATGTGTTTATTTAATTTAATTTAAATGTTTATGTATGTTTTTAAACACGTGCACCTGTAAAAGTAGGCTATATGCCTGGTTTTTCAGGCGCAAGATTTTTGAGGACATTTGCTGGGCAAGATATTGCAAATCTTGCCCTGCAAGTGTCCTCGCTCCCGATGTGCACGAGATCTGTCAAGCCAGAAACTTGACAGATCGGAAAAGCCGGTTTTCAGTGCATGCGCATTGCGCGCTGAAACCCAGCTTTTCCGATGCCTCCCCGGGTACGTAGAAACTTCGTACTGACCCAAGACATCGGAATTTCAGGCTCAATATTTTTTCCACTATCACAGAAATGCACATAATTGAAAAAAAATTAATCTGAATTCCTTTCAGTTGTTTTTTTAATTGGGATGCTCTCTTCAAATGCAATTTAAAAATAACAAAGTTTAAGCTTATTCTGGTTTTAAGCTCATACAAGTTTGTGTTGGGGCTAGCTTGTTCTGTGTGTTATTTATTCATTCCTGTTCCCTTTATAATATTCAGTGTTAGACAATATTAGCTCTATAGATACAAAGAGATTCAAATATCAATGTTTCAGAAATTGTAAAGGGAACTTGGCAATCAAATGGTTAAGAGTGGCAGCACATAAAATCCTCACCATGTCCTGGTTTGATCAATGATCCACCAAATACTGGAATACCGTGTTCAATTTTTTTAGCTAAATCTTCAGCCACAGAATAGGTGCAATCTGTCAAACACAGCTAAACTCTGGAGAGTGACCTGGCTCTATGCACTCTCCAAAAAATGTTTTATGTAAAGACATATGTGATTTTATTTAAAATGTAAAAAGTAGAATGGTATGCTACAGAGCAATCCATGAAACATTTATTTTGTCTCTGTGATGGAATTATGATGCACCCTGGGTGCCAAAACAATGGATTGGTTAAAATATGTATAAGATTTTGTTTTCTTGAGAGATTCCACACAAATGTAGGTCCAATTATATTGAAATATTTACAGCCTTTAGAAGTTGTTCCTTTTATTTTTTAAAGGGGTTTTTATTCAGTAATCGTTACATGGCACCGATTTTCATCTGCTAAAGTCGGAATCAACTTTCTGGAGAGTTTCATAGATGCTACTCTAACAATTTAGACAGATAGGCTTTAAACATTGCAGTGCCAAGTATTTTTTTTATGACAGGTTAGAACTATAATGGTTCTAATAGCCACTGAATTTTAAATTTGTAAAATCCTTAGGATCCTGTGAGCAGATGCATAATATCAGTCTGGTAGCTGTTTTTTTGAATGGATCAAAGATCCAAATTAACATCGATTTAAACCCTTTCTTCGTTAATATTATTTAGGGACCCACAACTTAGAAATAGCTTTCAAAGTGTATTTGTGAAAGAAAATATCACCTAAATACACCACATTATTTACATCATGACAAAGAATGTGCATGCAGTGAAACATAAAAGTGGTGAACTTTTTTTCTCCACACATCTAATCTTCTTAATTGGTGATAATTAAAAGGGAAAATAACTGTAAGGGAAGTATTTTCAATGAAAACTTTGCATCCCAAATAATTATGTTAATAATTATGGCTGAAAAATCCATAGTTTAAGGGCTGCTTCTTACAACATAGGACATACATATTACCTTAAAGTGTATTAGACTCAGATGCACTCTGCTGATATCATACGGGAGATCCGAGTGCCGTATTGGTCCAAAATCAATCAGGAGACATCACTATCTCTTTAAATATATGTATATATATATTTTTCAATAGATTCAAATTCAAACACACAGTACAAGGCAGAGCCCATGCTCTGGACAGAAGCCTTTGTGCAATTAGAAAATTACATTCAGCAGGTTGTCAAGACACTTAGAATTATGTTGGCATTCTCCGTCAGTTCGCAGTAGAGGAAGATCATTTATGAAAGCATCACCATTCAGTGTCCATTCAGAGTAATCAAAACACAGAGGAGTAGATCTTGTCTTTGTACTCTAGGGTAATGCGGGCGATAGCAAATTGGCAGCCCATTTTACATCTCTCCTGATTTTTATTTAAACCTGACTTCAATGGAAATCAAAATCAGGAGAGATGTAAAACAGGCTGCTGATTCGCTATCACCCACTTTACACTATCGCACAAAAGTCACAATCTACCCCAGAAACTTTGTGACACACTTAAATGGCACACTTAAACCTTTGACAACAGTAATCTGAGTTCACCTCTTCTAGGGTCTGCGTGAATTGATCTTGGGGCATTCCAAACCCAGTGGTGGGTCCACAAAATAAAATAACCCACAATATGATATGAGTTGATAATAAATTAGCAGTCTCATTCTAAGAGATCAGAAGAATGGATGAAGTAGGATGAGAAAATTGACAGCGGTGTTGTTAGGTATTCTTTCTCTGAGTCAGAGGCTAAATTTAAGGCATATTAGCCTGAAAATGACTGTGAGCACTTGCTACTGTACAAATGTGTAACAGACTTCTGTCAAATTTATCTCTTCACTTATTGTACATGTGTTAAACCCTCCATTAAAATAACAGACGGAGGAATTTCATAGAATTGTAACATCTGCTGAATAGCTTGGAGAGAGTATTTGAAACAGGATGTCTTTTCCTGTAGAACTGAAGTTAAGCTTTGATGGTACCAGGTGCTTCAAACCACCAGGAGGCTTGTGCCACATCAGGCAGCCTGTAGTTCACACATGCAGCATGCAAGTGGCAAATGCTGGGTTTGCAAGGGGCAATACCATAATCACATTTGTGTGGAAAGAAGGCGGCATTAACCAGATAGAACGTAGACCTTTTGGTGGGTGACACGGTTCCTTTGAGTGCAAGTTGTCAAAGGTTGGACCCATGTGGGCACCAAGGTTCTTCAGATAAACTCCATGGACCAGCAACAATAGTTTGCATTCAATTCAGGTTCATGGTATCCGACCACAGAAACAATATTAATAGCCATTATCCAGGAAGCAGCCACGGTACCATGTGTCACTCCATGGTGCCTGCAATTTTTGAAAGCAAAGAAAGACTTGGGGCAATAGTTATTTGAATCCTGGCTGCCAAACCCACTGAAGAACTCCTAACAGCAGAGTGGATCCTTGAGCTGAAAGGCTGAGCATCCTTTTGCTTAAAATGGTGCTTCCCAGAGGCTGTGGTGTTTCCCAACCTAGGTTTGTGCCATGCTTAATGAGCCCGACAATAAATATGTGTAATAGTGGGGTGCTCACTTACCTTTCCCTTCCTCCTGATAGCAAACTTACTGCTCATTTGCAGCCAGGCAAGGGGCCGGGGTGACTACACTGACTCAGTCAACAACCTCCCGTCATGCAGCTTAAAACTGTGTTTTGACTGGAAGTTGGCATTCAACCCCAAAGAGGAGCAGTTTGGTGCTGCTCCTACAGCAGGACATTTAACCCTTCGGTAGCAAAGAGAACAGTGTTGTCCACATGTGCCATTGCGAATATTTAATCCATTTTTCTGCCGCCACCACAAGTTTCCCCTTCATGCCAGTTACAGCCCTTTAAGAGCTTTTACCTCATTGGATTTTATGCTGCCCAGTCAATTGTGCTGTAGCTGAAGTTCTCTGGGCAAGCTTCCTTTGTACCAAAAACCTATTTAAATTAGAGTGAGGGACTCCCCTTGCAAAATTTGGCACAGACCACTCTCTGAGCTGCAAGCACAGGTGAATGTGCACTGTGGGCCACCCTCACAAAATCAAGACTTATATGGTATATAGGCTCGACCCTAATCTCATGCTACCCTTATGGCTGCAGTCAGTGAGGTGACTGAGGGGTTTGTCTTTGTGGGAGCCTCTATCTCTTTGAGCTCAATCATAGAATAGCCCAGCTATTAGCTTTAGTACCTTAAAGGTTGCAGAGCTGCCTGATCCGACATGTTTGCTGCCACATGTACAGTCAATGGCGTGGGATGACTTGAGGGTGTAGAAGTTTGACTGCCCTGAAAGACAGCACCATCAGCCATTCTGGCTCTTGTCATTTCCCCTGCGTCTGGGCATTCCCTAACCAAGTCAAGTGATCTATCTGGAAGAAGACCATTGGGCTATTGGTCAGTAACGAGATTGTTGAAACTCAAAGTTATGCCGGAATCAATCCGATTCCCCCAAAATGTTGAATTCTGATAGAAGAAACCACTCTGAATTGGAGCCCACAGTCTTTATAACCACAGTTCGAACATTTATTAGGGAAACCGAAACAAATAGATTGGGTTTGCAACAGCCTAATTGGGTGAATCAATATGAGGAAATCATCCTCACCAACCTACATGTCACCGACTAAGAACAGATCTAGCATCTTCCTCCCATCATAAGGTCAGGAATGGGCTGCTCACTGATGACCCTACAGGGTTAACTCCATTCACAGATAATGAGGCAGCCCATACCAGCCTGCAGCCAGAAAACACCCAGGTCAGGGCTAACATGTGAGAGTGAAGAGTCACACCACAGCATGCCAGGTAACGGCCATCTTGAGCAAGAAAAGCTAAGACCTTCAACAGCACCATTGTTACTGAGTCCCTCAACATCAATATTTTACAAATAACCCTTTACCAGAAGCTGAACCGAATCAGCTATATCAACACCATGCTGCAAGAGCAGGGCTGAGACACTGCAATAAGTGGCTCACTTTGTGATCCCTCAAAGCCTGTCCATCATCTATAAGGTTCAAGTCAGGAAAATGATGGAATACTCACCGTTTACTTGGATGGGTATAACTGCAACAAAGTTCAAGAAGCCCAACACCATCCAGGACTGAGCAGTTTGCTTGATTGGTGCCCCTGCCACTGGACTGAAATCCCACGTTCCTCTACCAGTATACTGTGGCTGCAGTATGTAAGATCCACAGGAAACACTTTAACAACTCACAACATTTCACACTGTCGCCCAAAGTTACAATTACCCCCTTTGTGTGTTATGCTGCAGCAGTGCAGTATATAACTGTCAAGAAATGAGTGAGTAGAAGAGAAAGAATAAGACAAGGGAGATATTAGCCCTGAACTTGGAGGAGACCTCTGACCCACCCTCCCCTACTTCCTCCATATTCTCTGGCTACAGAACTTGAAGGGTACTGTGCTCAAGAGGAATCAATTGGTATAAGTTGGGAGGTCCCTGACCGGTCTCTTATGTGCAGCTTTTTCCTGTAAACAGGATACACAATGGACATATGTTGAAATAATAGAGACAGTGGGTAGATTTTTATCTTCAGCACCTGGAATATAATAGAAACATAGAAACATAGAAAAATAGGTGCAGGAGTAGACCATTCGGCCCTTCGAGCCTGCACCACCATTCAATAAGATCATGGCTGATCATTCCTTCAGTACCCTTTTCCTGCTTTCTCTCCATACCCCTTGATCCCCTTAACCGTAAAAGCCATATCTAACCCTCTCTTGAATATATCCAGTGAACTGGCATCAACAACTCTCTGCGGCAGGGAATTCCACAGGTTAACAACTCTCTGAGTGAAGAAGCTTCACCTCATCTCAATCCTAAGTGGCCTACCCCTTATCCTAAGTCTATGTCCCCTCGTTCTGGACTTCCCCAACATCGGGAACATTCTTCCCGCATCTAACCTGTCCAGTCCCATCAGAATCTTATATGTTTCTATGAGATCCCCTCTTATTCTTCTAAACTCCAGTGAATAAAGGCCCAGTTGATCCAGTCTCTCCTCATATGACAGCCCAGCCATCCCTGGAATCAGTCTGGTGAACCTTCGCTGCACTCCCTCAACAGCAAGAATGTCCTTCCTCAGACTAGGAGACCAAAACTGAACACAATATTCCAGGTGAGGCCTCATTAAGGTCCTGTACAACTGCAGTAAGACCTCCCTGCTTCTATATTCAAATCCCCTAGCTATGAAGGCCAACATACCATTTGCCTTCTTTACCGCCTGCTGTACCTGCGTGCCCACTTTCAGTGACTGATGAACCATGACACCCAGGTCTCGTTGCACCTCCCCTTTTCCTAGTCTGCCGCCATTCAGATAATATTCTGCCTTTGTGTTTTTGCCCCCAAAATGGATAACCTCACATTTATCCACATCTGGCAATCCAATCTGGCAGAGTGGATTGCCTGGCCTTTATAAAACAGCTGAGTTTCAATTCCATTGATTTCAATAAATGAAAATCAAGTAGGTGCTATAAATATAGGGTGATCAGACAGATTCAAAAGGGAATTAGATAAGTACCTGAAAGAAAAAAAAATGCAGGGCAACAGGGAAAGGGTGGGAGAGTGGGACTAGCTGAAGTGCTCTTGCAGAGCCGGCACGGGATCGACGGGCTGAATGGCCTCTTACTGTGCTGTAATAATTCTACGATTCTATGATTCAGTCTGCTTTGCCAGATTACCATCTAAGCGAGAAGATGAAATCTACCCCAGTATCACCTAAATGCCCAACCTATCAGTCCATAATGTGAGTCCATTGTTGCCAGTGCACTGTGTCCCAGCTTGTAAGATTTAGGTGCGATATTAGAAACATATTTCTGTTCCAGCAACAAGTGTACCCTGCAGCAACATGGGCATGTGCCAATGAGATGAAGGTTGCTGCAGTTATTTACAGGCAACCTCTATGAAGTTGCACATTGGTGAGAGTGAATTGCTGTTAGCATTTATTGTAAGGCAAGGTAGAAGAACGCTTATCTTGACAATCTTCCTGAGTCCAGAAAGTCTCTTCATCTTTTCCCATGAGCTATGCACATAGGAATCAGAATTTACAGTCAGCCATCTCCAATCAGACAGTACAAAGTTGGTCTGAATTGGGGGCCAGCCCTCAGCATCAAAGACAGCCACCCTTCTCTGAAGCATCTCTTGCAACAAGACCTCCAAAAGTTGCATTCTCAAAAGGAACTATCCTGTTCCTCACTCTCCTTGCTGCTGTAGTAAAATATTATGACAAACACTTTTCTCTGTGCAATGTGCAGCCTGGTTTTAAGAATAAGAGCACCATTTTAAGAGCTTCTTTTTCCATATATCCTGCTGCTTGACTCCGTGTTCCCTGTGCATCAGCCAGTCTACACAGGGCTGTGGTATTATGACTTAAAAGAGCTGACCTCATGAGATGATGTGAGGTCAGCTCAGCCTGCTTCTGGTGTCCCAGCTATCAATGTGCAGCAATGCTACTGCCACTGGAATGGAGCTGCATAATTAACCCCAATGGGCTTCTGGGAGTGATTCTTTTCAATTCTCATAAGAACATAAGAAATAGGAGAAGGAGTAGGCCATACGGCCTCTCGAGCCTGCTCCGCCATTCAATAAGATCATGGCTGATCTGATCATGGACTCAGCTCCACTTCCCCGCCCACTCCCCATAATCCCTTAGCCCATTATCGGTTAAGAAACTATCTATTTCTGTCTTAAATTTATTCAATGGCCCAGCTTCCACAGCTCTCTGAGGCAGCGAATTCCAGAGATTTACAACCCTCTGAGAGAAGAAAATTCTCCTCATCTCTGTTTTAAATGGGCGGCCCCTCATTCTAAGATCATACCCTCTAGTTCTAGTCTCCCCCATCAGTGGAAACATCCTCTCTGCATCCACCTCATAATCTTATACATTTCGATAAGATCACCTCTCATTCTTCTGAATTCCAATGAGTAGAGGCCCAACCTACTCAATCTTTCCTCATAAGTCAACCTCCTCATCCCCGGAATCAACCAAGTGAACCTTCTCTGAACTGCCTCCAAAGCAAGTATATCCTTTCGTACATCTTAACCAAAAACCATTCAAGCTTAAATCTCCCATTTTATGACTTTCTCTGACTCTTTAACTGATAAAAGGGTTGATTCCCTAATCAGATGTTCCTAGCGATGAGCAGTGCTTGCAGGCAGCCCCGGCCAGGAAATCGCAAGCCTGCAGGCCTTGATTTTCCATCTGTTTAAATTAATGGATGAAAAATCAGGGGCTGGTAGTCTGCCATTTGCCAACCAGTAGGCCTTTAAGTGCCATACCTTACAGAAGTACCCAGTCGACAAATCTGCCTTATTATTTCTTGCAAATACGCCCATTTATCCAATAATCTCTACATAGTGCAATTCATTGACAGTGAGTGATTATTTTGCCTGTTTTACACCTTTGAAAGATTTATAAATTATAAGCTCCATGGAGTTGTGGAGAAACGAGCCTCAATTATCAATTATTGACAACTGCATTTGGTTATTTTTATGGATCTTAGTTATAAAATTATTTTAAATTCATTTTAATGATTGATTTGCATTCAATAATGATTATTTAAAAGTGTGATGTCATTCTGTTTAACATAATATAATTTTTTTAAAGGTTTTCATCTTAACATAAACTCTGCCTTAAGCTGTCTAAGGTTTTATAAGAACATTAATAGAATGGAAATATATATTAACAACAACTTGTATTTTTATAGTACCTTTAACGTAAGGTGAAAGGTCCCAAGGGGTTCACAGGAGCATTATAAGATTTTTAAAAAGCCATCATTATAGGGTACAGAGCTATTACAATCAACTCCAGAGTAACGCATGTGTAATCCACTCATAGAATGCCAATGCATTCAAAAATGTGCAGAATTCCTAATCACTGCATAATGCTGATGTACAAAATCCTGGTCCAAACATTGAATTTCCAGTTTTCCTTTGTGGTGGTTAATGATTTAAATATAATCAGTTCATTGCCACCCTTTACTGGAGGAACCAACACTATGGAAATCTCAGCAATTTTTTTCTTCAGCTATTTTTGTGTACTGTGAGTGAGGGCTGTGATCCAACAGCATGCTGTCCCTTTAAAAAAAAATTCTAGTTACAGTCACATGACCATCTTTATTCCTTTTCTTTGTCATATAGCATTAGTTCTCTAAGTGTGTTAAAGAATGTTTTTTTCTCTCTGGCTCAGCATCTATCTTGCCTCCCAAACCTAAAATATATCATTTTAATTATAGGGTTTGTAAATTCAGGTCAAAATAATTGTAATTTATTACAAGTCTTGATTTTTAAATCTCTATAATTTCAGCAAGGTCTTTTCTGTAATAAACAGTAACAATTGTTGCTTTGCTTTTAATCAATGGTTTTCAAACGTTTCTGTGCGAGGGATCCCTAAAAATTTTGCCAAGTCCAGAGACCTACAAATATTGACTCATGGGGAACTCCTGTCCTAAATTACAAAGTATCTACTGCCCAAAGGAAAATATAGCTCTGCCATTGCTGTAATTGCAGTGCAGCAAGAATCCCAATGGCCTATTCTACAAGACATTGAGAGTAATTTTAACTTAATTTTGACCATGGTTCGGACGAAACATTGATTTTGCACTCCGCTCAATATTACATTCCATTGACTTCAGTGGAAAGTAAAATCAGGCGAGGTGTAAAATCAAGGTGGCACCCAATCCCAGGCTGGGTTAGGTTAAAATTGGCTCCATTGACTCTGTTTCCAATAGTTTAAATAGTTGAGGAGGGCGGGAATAGAGGCAAGGCTGCCTCCCACCACAGAGATGCTTCCCTGGCCTGGGCTGATATTCCAGGTTTGGGGTCATTTTAGAAGCAGGCTCCTCGGCATCAGCCTGGTAACACATCGGACTGAAGGTGGGTTTATGCTGCAGCATATCTTGGGAGTGGAAAATGGTGGTCGGGGGGGAGAGGGGTTGTCGGAGTGGGTAACAGCAGCAGGTGGGAATATAAATGAGTATGTCCCTCTTTAATTTCCCAATCCCACCTCAGATCCACCACAAAATCAAAGGAAGTGGGCAGGAAATATTTGCTTTAGATTTTAGTTGCAAAAATAATGTCCTACTAAATTAACTAATGTAGAAAAAAAATAAGATAATGTACAGAACTCTTGAAAAACCTCTCATAGTGCATGGCATACTCAGCCCCAGATGATTAGAAACTTGATGACATTGTGGATCCCGTGGGATTCATTTGCAGATCTCCTAGATTCCATGGACCCAGTTTGATAAACGATGCTTTACATTACAGTATTAATAGAATGCATGTTTTACAAGCTCTTCAACAGCAGATTGGAAAACTGCAAATGTAACGCCCCTATTTAAAAAAGGAGGCAGACAAAAAACGGGAATCTATAGACCAGTTAGCCTAACGTCTGTGGTTGGGAAAATGTTGGAGTCCATTATTAAAGAAGCAGTAGCAGGACATTTGGAAAAGCAAAATTCAGTCAGGCAGTGTCAGCATGGATTTATGATGGGGAAGTCTTGTTTGACAAATTTGCTGGAGTTCTTTGAGGATGTAATGAACAGGGTGGATAAAGGGGAACCAGTGGATGTGGTGTATTTGGAATTCCAGAAGGCATTTGACAAGGTGCCACATAAAAGGTTACTGCACAAGATAAAAGTTCACGGGGTTGAGGGTAATATATTAGCATGGATAGAGGATCGGCTAACTAACAGAGAACAGAGAGTCGGGATAAATGGTTCATTCTCTGGTTGGCAACCAGTAATTAGTGGGATGCCACAAGGATCAGTGCTGGGACCCTAACTATTTGCAATCTATATTAACGACTTGGAAGAATGGACTGAGTGTAATGTAGCCAAATTTGCTGATGATACAAAGATGGGAGGAATAGCAATGAATGAGGAGGACACAAAAAATCTGCAAAAGGACATAGACAGGCTAAGTGAGTGGGCAAAAATTTGGCAGATGGCGTATAGTGTTGGAAAATGTGAGGTCATGCACTTTGGTAGAAAAAATCAAAGCGCAAGTTATTATTTAAATGGAGAAAGATTGCAAAGTGCTGCAGTACAGCGTGACCTGGGGGTACTTGTGCACGAAACACAAAAGTATAGTATGCAGGTACAGCAAGTGATCAGGAAAGCCAATGGAATCTTGGCCTTTATTGCAAAGAGGATGGAGTATAAAAGCAGGGAAGTCTTACTACAGTTATATAAGGTATTGGTGAGGCCACACCTGGAATACTGAGTGCAATTTTAGTTTCCATATTTACAAAAGGATATACTTGCTTTGGAGGCAGTTCAGAGAAGGTTCACTAGGTTGATTCCAGGGATGAGGGGATTGACTTATGAGGAAAGGTTGAGTAGGTTGGGCCTCTACTCACTGGAATTCAGAAGAATGAGAGGTGATCTTATCAAGACGTATAAGATTATGAGGGGACTTGACAGGGTGGATGCAGAGAGGATATTTCCACTGATAGGGGAGACACAAACTAGAGGGCACGATCTTAGAATAAGGGGCCTCCTATTTAAAACAGAGATGAGGAGAAATTTCTTTTCTCAGAGGGTTGTAAATCTGTGGAATTCACTGCCTCAGGAGCTGTGGAAGCTGGGACATTGAATAAATTTAAGACAGAAATAGACGGTTCTTAATCGATAAGGGGATAAGAGGTTATGGGGAGTGGGCAGGGAAGTAGAGCTGAGTCGATGATCAGATCAGCCATGATCTTATTGAATGGCGGAGCAGGCTCGAGGGGCCGTATGGCCTACTCCTGATCCTATTTTTTATGTTCTTATGTTCAATGAACGGTCAAAGAAAAACAACTCCAGTGGCCAAAGGAGATGATCTGATTTGTAAAAGCAAACATCTCCATGGGTCATAACATGAAAAATGACAAGCCATACTTTGTTATTTCCCTTCCCTTCCCACACTAACAAATAGCAATCAGGCAATAATGTACGAGGAGGACAAAATAACAAGAAAGGGCCAATTAGCATTTGAGGCTGCTCCTTCTAACAGGGCATATAGCATCCTCAAGATCACAAAGGTCCAAATACTAAAAGGAAGATCCATTCTATGGATTAATAATCATATGTCATGGACATTCAAATTCTCTGGGAATTTATGTAATGACTCCTGGGCCTCCTATTTATAGGATAGAAATTAGCTAGCTTATATTTTTCATTAAGCGAAAGACAGATCCTTATACAGGGTAGCATCAACAAGCAACGATCCATCTGGTCATATCTCCTATAGGAGAGAGCTACAATGGAACATATTACTTATGTACTGTGCTTTTAACATGCTCTCTTCATCGAGGTTGCTCAGATACATAGTAGGCATCTGCTATCAGTATATGACCCTGTCTTGTAGAGTATTCCAAACTTCAGCATGTGCCAAGTTCCCATGAGTATTGGATTCCCATTTCTGTATTAATGGCTTGGAAAAATATAGACTATCTAGTTGACTGGATTGCAAGGTCACACTATCAAAAAGGAAGCGAAGAGGTTTGTTCTACAATCATGGCCATCATGATTTTTTTCCTTCATGAGTAGAAGTCTTAAATCAGTTAGCCATCCCAGAAAACCTGAAGACATCCATTTGGAAACCTGCCAGTACCTGTACATTAGTTGCATAGGTGCTAGGTTTCAAACTGCCCCAGGCCAAGTGTCTCTGCCATAACAATGTTTCCTGAACATCCTGAAATAATTGGCAGGCTTCAGGGCAGGATACAAGATGACAACCAAAGCTCCCCTCAGCGTCTTGGAACTGATGGCTGCAGATATTTTTGTTGTCCTAGATGCCAGACTCTTTATCACATCGATCCTTATTGTCATACCTTTTGGCACAATAGACTCTAAAGTCTTGTCATACACTTCAAATGAAGATGATGGATTCTGCCTCCGCAGAAGTCTTAAGATGGTGAAAGATAGAGCTACTAGATTGCTAGGCCTCTCACTGCAAACACTCTAGTTGGCACCCACAATAAATGTATCCCCCCTTGAATGGGTAATGCACTTAAATACTAATTTGATGCTTGGTTAAGTGGCTCATCAGAATACATTTTGAGAGTAGTCTTGCTAGCATTTCCATCATTATCCATCTTAAATCTAGGATTAGTTATTCTCAGTAAGGATGGACAATACTACAGTGGAGCCTAGCAGGCAGAAACAAGGTCATTTACCTTATTGTTATACATCTTAACAATGGGAAATTAGCCATTTACCACCCAACTGTTAATGCTTAATTTACACTTTTATACATGTAAATTTAATACTATTGGTAAGTTAAGCTATCTAATGAAACATTAGATGGAATATTCCGATCATGAAAATTAAATAGTTTAACAACTGAAAATGAACCACTTGGCTTTTCTTAATGACTCAGACTTAATATCCACTGGTGGTAACATAAGCAAAATCAGGCGCAAAACCTCGGAATGGTGTAAGCCATATGTCAGACCATTACATTTTGGTTAAAGAATTTATTGAAAGGAAAATGGAACGTTCCTCTCTGAAAGCGATGTACCTAAAATATATAAGCAACAAAATGGCCATATAATTGCCAAGATCAAGTGGTACGGAGAAACATACAAGAAGGATTTAATGGTCTCAAAATGATGAGGAGAATAAAGCTGCCCCAGGATAAAAATTCCTGAAACAAGAGAAAAGATAAAGCTGCTATACTGGAGTCACTCATTTCTGGGATGCAAATATTCATCACCATCATGGAGAAACTCATCTGGGAGATGGATGCCACTATCCTCAGCCTCCTACACCAATAGTGTGCATGATGGCCATAACAACTTGCATATGGCACAGGTACTCCACCATCCAAAATTAAAGCACATGGTATTGGGGGTAATGTACTGCCGTTGGTAGAGAACTGGTTGGCAGACAGGAAGCAGAGAGTTGGGATTAACGGGTCCTTTTCAGAATGGCAGGACTAGTGGAGTGCCGTAGGGCTCAGTGCTGGGACCCCAGCTCTTTACAATATATATTAATGATTTAGATGATGGAATTGAGTGTAATACCTCCAAGTTTGCAGATGACACTAAACTGGGTGGTGGTGTGAGCTGTGAGGAGGACTCTAAGAGGCTGCAGAGTGATTTGGACAGGTTAGGCGAGTGGGCAAATACATGGCAGATGCAGTATAATGTGGATAAATGTGAGATTATCCACTTTGGGGGCAAAAACACGAAGGCAGAATATTATTTGAATGGCGGCAGATTAGGAAAAAGGGAGGTGCAGCAAGACCTGGGTGTCATGGTTCATCAGTCATTGAAGGTTGGTATGCAAGTACAGCAGGCGGTGAAGAAGGCAAATGGTATGTTGGCCTTCATAGCAAGGGGATTTGAGTAGAGGAGCAGGGAAGTCTTACTGCAGTTGTACAGAGCCTTGGTGAGGCCCCACCTGGAATATTGTGTTCAGTTTTGGTCTCCTAATCTGAGGGAGGATGTTCTTGCTTTTGAGGGAGTGCAGCAAAGGTTCACCAGACTGATTCCAGGGATGGCAGGACTGACATATGAGGAGAAACTGGATCGACTGGGACTGTATTCACTGGAGTTTAGAAGAATGAGAGGGGATCTCATAGAAACATATAAAATTCTGACGGGACTGGACAGGTTAGATGCAGGAAGAATGTTCCCGATGTTGGGGAAGTCCAGAACCAGGGGACACAGTCTAAGAATAAGGGGTAAGCCATTTAGGACTGAGATGAGGAGGAATTTCTTCACTCAAGAGAGTTGTTAACCTGTGGAATTCCCTACCGCAGAGAGTTGTTGACGCCAGTTCATTGGATATATTCAGGAGGGAGTTAGATATGGCCCTTGCGGCTAAAGGGATCAAGGGATATGGCGAGAAAGCAGGAACGGGGTACTGAAGGAATGATCAGCCATGATCTTATTGAATGGTGGTGCAGGCTCGAAGGGCCTACTCCTGCACCTATTTTCTATGTTTCTATGATCCCCTGCCTTCCATCCTTAATAACTTTATCCAGTGAGTTGCTGAGCCATATTGACCTGGTGGTGATAGGTTTATCTCTGATCGACAACTGATTTAGCTGATCTCAGCTGAGGTAATGGTGGGGTCGAGTGGCAGAAATTGGGCTCAGCTTCCTAGATTAAGAAGGTGAACATTAGTGATGGTTTCTGCTCCTGATCTGCATCTACTGACCTCTGCTGGAATTGTACATGTGTGCACATTAAGTGAAGATTGGATCAGGCTCACCTGTGATATTCATATGGTCAAATAATCTGCAAGCACTCATTGTCAAGACATACACATGGGAGGAGGGGAGGAAAACAATATTCATTTTTGCTTATGTTTATTTTTTTGCATCACAGAATCTTTTCCTGACCTTCTGTCAGCATCAGTAGCAGTGGACATGACATTGACCCTGGAGATGATCCTTTTCAAGGCTTGCTTTCTTCTTTGTGGATTTTGATGTGTGCACCAGAGATGGATAGCGCTGACCTCAGGCCAGTACTTCTTCCAGTCAGACTGACTTCAGCATCAGTAAAATGGCTCTTTCTGGTAGGTTTTCCAGTCACGGTTTTGAAGTTTCTGCCGTTGTACTGGCGAAAAGTTTATTTTCTACAAGGGTCACGAGGATCATTTCTGACCTGTTAAGGTGGCAACTGTGATTGTTACTTATCTACTGTGATTTATTTAATAGCACTTACTAAACATCACAATTTGCCAACCAGTGAGTAGCATTAAGGTATTGGGAAAAAACTTCAGCATTTGTAAATGTTCATAAATTCTTTGTATTGTACTATAGGTAGCTCCATTGGAGGCTTGTACTCACAAGTGAAAATACGCTTCCTTCAAGAATGACTAACATTATGGTTATAAACTGCTTGTGCTTTACTCATATGATGTCTTCTGAACATTTCCATGCAGCTACTCTATACTTTCCATGCAGTAATCACTTTCAGATATTTACTTTCATGTATTTAATTGATGTCCTTCAATATAGCAGGGCATCTAATGGCATCTGCCCATTAGTTAGATTTGCCCCTGCATCCTTCAGCTGAACACATTTTTGCCCACAAAGTTGCTGAAAGTGTGGCAGTGAGGGAAGCAGGGCATCTGGCACCAGAGTGGGTAGGGTAACCAACATTGCATCTCCTTAACCAATCAGTTTGAAGGATTGTGAAATAAACAGTGGGAGGACGGAGAAGAAAGTGTAAATTAGAGTGGGTGAATTCAGTGTCAAATCAGGTGCAGAAAGAGAAAGCAAGAGAAGTAAATAAGGATTGGATTAAGTTTGAGAGAAAAGAGATAGAAAGGAAAAGAAAAAAAATGTAAACATTTTAAATTTGCCATTTTTTAAATCTCCAACAATTACTACCTGAAGGAATGAGACTCCACACTTGCAATGCTTAATTTTCAGTATCAGAAAGGTTGATTGGCAGTAATGAACAATTATCATGCTTGAAATGATTAGACTTAAGTTTCTGTGGTGAATTTAGCTCGTATCAACCGCGCAAATACAGCAACTTCACGACATTCAATGTATTTCAATGGTGAGGCAGACAGCGAGATGCTGTTTTGGCGAAGCTATGGTGGAGTGATGCAATTTGAACAACTTATTCGAACCACATGTCTGCTCCTCGCCTGAAATTGCTGCACCATTTATGCATAAATAACGGCGAGTGCCATTAGCCTCACTGTTATTTTGACAGCAAAATCTGGGCCATTATATTTAACTTTTATAAGGATATCTTGCTGGCCCCAATATTTTGCAACATTTAAACAATGGACCTAATTGCATAACACCCATATGAAAAAGTCACATTAATGTCCTATCATACCAAAACCAAAAAGTGCTATTCTATTACAATGGTTTACTTTTGTGTTATTGGTTTGGAATTGTGAAAATAATCATTGTTGCGGTTGGTAAAAAGGAATTACTTGTTCTGAAGATGAATAGGTCACTGAAATGAGGTGTGATTGGTGTGGATTGTGGGATGTAGACAGGCATCAAAAGTGATTCACAGTAAGAAACTTAAAACAGAGCAGGAGAGCAACCGGGTCAGAAAGAAGGAGTGACTCTGTGAGATCATGTAAAGTTAGTGATAGTGAGTCAGCAGCCCATTTTACATCACTCTCGATTTTTATTTGCATTGACTTCAATGTGAGAGGTGTAAAACGGGTTGCCTACTCACTATCACCTGTTTTACACTATTGCACGGTCAGAATCTACCCCAATAAGAGATGCGTTCACAGAGACAGAGCAAAACCCGAAAGTGTCAATTTTACAGGCTGTTACTTGATTTTCTTGACTGTATCAGTATCTATTTTGCAGGTCGGGTTCAGTGTCTTTGGTCAGTTCTGGTTTTGCACAAAAGGATTAACTGGATGATCATTTTTACAATACACAGTGTGCTCTTTGCAGTTTTATCTTTGGACTGGTTTTAATAAAATATGTAAATCTTTCCTATCATACTACTTTTAATTGATAATTAGCATAAAATTCCAAATTAATGGCAATCTATTTGAAAACCAAAGTAACTGATTCTGGAGCCTTTATAATGCTATAAGATGCTATCTGTCCTTAAAACGTAATGTAATTTCACATTTCTAAGGCCTGGATTATAAATTAATTTTACATCACTGGCAGAGTAGGTAAGAACTGTACAAGTATACAGCTTATAAAAAGTATACAAAAGAATGTAATTGAAGATTTTTTTTGAATACTATTTTTGAAAGGTGGTTTAATAAAATAAATCCTTAAAGTATTTTTTTATATATTTCATGTGACTAGTTTCCATTAATATTTTTTGTGGAAATAAGTCATTTTGAAAAATCACTGAATAGACTACTGGCATTTACAAGTTCCACTTCATTAGCTGCTTTCCCAAAACTTGAATTCACTTACATAAAGTAGAGTTTATTCAGGTGTACATAATACAGGTAAATTTAACGTGAGTTAATGGAATACTATGCCCAGAGTACATATAGTACGGTGTAAGAAACCTTTCAGTATTTTTTTAATTTACAATGACGCAAAAACTTCCATAAATTAATGGAGCAGAATGGAGATCAATTTGATTGTTCAGTTTTGTTAATTTTAAATCAAGTATTTAATGGAGTAAAGGAAATATTTGTATTTAGAAATTGATTTGTGGAAATTCTACTGGTTTAATTATTCATAAGATAGAAAACACTACCCATAACCAAGATTGTGAAAAAAATTACATTAAAAAATCCTTTCTATAATAAAAATGATGTTCGATAATTATCTTAGTGCATGATTTTGCACAGACAAAAAGAAATCTGGGGAAGGAGATAGACATATCCAACTGTTTAAAAATGTATGCATTTTAATATACAAAATATGCTGCACTCTAGAGGGAAATATAGATGAAGAGTAAAGATATCATTAACATATCTAAACACAGGAAATATAATATGAAACACTCCTCGGTAATCCAGTAGATACATTCATTCAAAGGTAGCAGAACTGAAAAGTAAGCATTTTTAAACATTCAGATGTCAACAGTTATAGATGTGGACTCTGGCCTAAACCCGTCCTTAGTTCCAAACAGCTTAATCTCTCAGTAACATTTTCAACAGCTTCAGATTTCTGCCATTGGCAATGTTAATTGAAAGTTCATACCAAACCAGCCCATTGCATAAACGGTCAGATTGCACCAGCCCTGCAGCCCCTCCCTATCACCCCCATTACTTCCGTAGCACCTCGTCTAACACTGACTTTTGTTAAAAGGTAAAACCGCAATGTCTTGCTATTTACTGCAATATTTAGTTAACCCTTTAATACTGCAGTGATATTTATTTGGTAAACAAATATGATAAGATTGCAGTTTAATTTAAGAAAATATATATTCAGCAAAAAACATGAATTAAGAAGCGTTCCCTAGTTCCATCATTCTGCTAATTTTAGTTAATAGACCACTTTTTGTTGTTTTTGATCTGGTTCCTGTGAATTCCTTATATTCTTGCACCATCTTTCTTTACTGACTATCTATCTTTTCGGATTACACAGAGAGGCAGTGTAATTTTGTTAAGTGCATTTAAACAGGCCACAAATGATTTACCCAGAATTGTTCCACTTGTTGTTTTCTCTCTCCTTCCTTTCAACCTTAGGTTGTAACTGCTTTGGCATGGAAGTTTTGAGCCTGAATATATTTCTAATCCCTTTGCTCTAACAGCATGCATCCCTGGAATCCTTGCATATAGTCAACTGCCTTACATTAGTTTCTTTAGTTTGGCTTAGTATTCTCACCTCTGAGTTAGAAAGTAGTGGGTTCAAAGTCCATACACAAGGACTGCAGTATATACTTTAAGCTGATATTTGGGTGGAGAATTGAGGAATTGCTGCATTGTCAGAGGTGCTGCCTTTTGGATATGATGTTAAACTGAGGCACCATCTGCCTCAGATGGATGTAAAAGGTCCCATGGGACTATTGGAAGAAGAGCAGGGAGTTCTCCTGATGCCTCAGCCAACATTCTGCCCTCAACCATTCTCACAAAAAACAGTCATTGGCTGTTTGCGGGACCGTGCTATGTGCAAAATGGCTGCCACCTTTGCCTACAAAACAACAGTAACTGCACTTCAAAAAATAATTTGTTGGCTTTGAACTGCTTTATGATGTCCTGAGGTCATGAAAGGTGTTATAGGAAGGAGAGCTCTTTCTTTATCCATAACGGTTTTCCTCTTAAAAGAATCCAATCATTTTTGGTCCTCCTTGGTACTCTATCTCCAGCTTGGGAAACATTATTTGCCTAAATTCAGTACTCAGCTAACTGTTTACTAGGATAATGCCAGGGATGGTAAATTATAATCATGAGGAGCGATTTCAGATTCTAGCTGTACCATTCTCGGTTTGGACGCAGATGGAAAATGAGTGATTTTGGATCAGCCACGCATTGTACACGCCGCCCAATTTTACTTTCCATCATTGCTGATTCACAATTGCCAGTATTCCACTGATGAGAGTTACCTTCAGGGATAATTTTGACTGGGAAAAAGAAGGTTAAGAGAATATTTAACAGAGGATTTTAAAATTATGATGAATTTTGACAGATTGAATAGAGAAAGACTATCTCCTCTGGTTGGGAAGTCTGTGACAAGGATCTTAATTTAAAGTTGTCCTCAAGAGATCAAGAACAGAGGTTAGAAGCAATGGCTGCGATTTTGCCAACTGTGGCAGGTCCCGGGCGGTTGGGCTGATGACGGATTGTGACCCGCTCCTGGCTCCTGCTGCACTGTGAAAAGAATCTTCCCAAGATTGGGCTTGTTAAGCCCACCCTGCAAGGTTCCCGGCCAATTAAAAGGAAGCAGGTCTGATGATGTCATTTGATGACGTGTCATCAGCCCGTTTCCTTAAAGGGACCACGGCCACATTGAGTTTGACAGTTGTTCTGTCAGAGTTCTGCAGCATTGAGGTGATTCAGACACTGACAAGCACTGCACAAAGGTGCACGGCTGCACCCAGACTCTCCCATGACTCCCTCCAGATGCTTATAGAGGGAGTTGCAGCACGCAGGGAGGTTCTTTTACCTTCCAATGGCCAGAAGAGACCTCTCCAGGACACCAACACAGCCTGGTTGCACATTGCACAAGAGAGCACAAGCAGGGAAGCAGGGATGTTGTCAGGAGGACCAGGCTGCAATGCTGCAAACCTTTCACTGATTTCAGTAGATCACGAAATGTTACTGCAAAGCCACACTCAACCTTATCCTGCTGTGCCACTCATCACATTCCCATCACTCTGCCTTCCCTACCCTACTCCTGCACATTCTTACCCACAGCAACTTACCTTGCACCTCCACCCATCCTCTCTCTCTATCTACATTATCACATCCCCATCTCACTAGCCACCCCTCACACTCACCCTCATCCTTGTCCAATCATACCAACTAACAACACACAAGGGTCCTTCAGCCAGTGTTCATGTAGAATTTCTGCTAATGTGTTGTCAAACATTTAAATCTTTATTTTGAACACTTTGCGTTCTTGGACAGATTTGTCTGCACCTTTGGAAGTGGCTTAATGAGTTGTAGTGAATGGTGAAATATAAGGGTATTCCCCAGAATAGTGATGAGTGTAAAAGAAATGTGTTGCACATTGCAGGGATGCTTTATGGTGCTGGTGTGGGGTGGTGCCAACCTGGCATATCATGCGGCAAGTGATGTAAACGTGGCCATGGTGAGACCATTCCTGGCGTCCCGGGCAGCTATGTGGTCAGGTGCTGATACCCTGTATCCTGTGCAGCATCAGGTGATTGCAGAGAACGTTGGTGTAATTGTTGGTGATGCTGGTGTGTTTGGTGATGTTGGTGTTGGGGCTGATCGTGGTGGGATTCTGAGGACCAAGGTGACGTGAACCTCGTAAAAAACTTGGAAAAATAGCAAGTACCTGGTAAAATTCTTTTTAAATACCTTTAAAGTACCTCTTAATGATGTTAATTGGCTGGCCCGCTACTTGGTGTCGGGACTGTGAACCGCGGCCAGACCCGGCACTTTGGAAACTTACAAGGAGACGGGTTTAGAGCAGGATCCAGCCCTGTTGTCAATCACGGCCATTTTGACAACAGGCCCACCTCCAAACCCCGCACTCACAGGGCTGGTAAGATTGCGGACAGTATCTTTACACAGAACGTTGGTGGAGCATGTAATGCATTGTCACAGGGAATGGTCGATGCAGAGACCATTGCATCATTTAAGGGGAAATTGGATAAATATTTGAAACAGAGGAAATTTTAGGGCTGTAGGGAAAAAAGAACAGGGCAGTGAGATTAGTGTTGGAATGCTCTAGCAAAGAGCCAGCATAGACATGATGGGCTGAAAGTTCTCCTTTTGTGTTGTAAAGTTCTATGGCTCTAAAGGAAATAGTGAATGGTCACCTGAATGATGCAGCAGCAGCACCCAATCACACAGGCGGTGTGGTGGGTCCAAATTCTACCTTATTTTGTAATCATGCCACCTAAGCCAGAATTACCTCAAGATTGCACAAAAATTATCACACAATTTCTGAGCTGGGTTTAGCATTAAATTTAATGAAAAGACAGAAATTTAAAAAAAAATTAAATTTGGACAAAAAAGAATCTCCAGAAAAAACTTTGTTTTATTGCATTGCACCATTCTTTACATATCTGTATGGAGAATTGTTCAAGTAGTTCAGAGGTGTATTGCGGTACACTGAAATTCTACGCCGAGGTGTCAGCCAGGACTACTAAGGGGAAAGTTTAAATCCTGGGTGTGAGCTGCCTATGCAACCCTGGGAATGGCAGCAGGAGACCGGATTATAACTACAGGACCTCATTTACATCCCACCAACCAGCTTCCTGCGTGAAAAATACGGAAAGAGGCAACTAGCCGGCTGAAAGCAGTTGAAAATCATGTGTTTGGGGGGGGTGGTGGGGTTCGGCAGAGTGAAAAGGGTGGGGGAATCAGAGGTCTAGACTTTCCTCGTGGGTCTGAAGGAGCACGCCTGCTCCTGCTGGCTCTGTAAGGGAAGATTTAAGACTTGCATTGTGGTGAGGTGACCATACGTCCCCGTTTTACGAAGACAGACTTTGGATGAAGTAATGTGTCCCCGGGCAAACAATGTCTCCAGAAGAGTCCCCGGTTCACAAAATCATCCCCGAATAGACTAGCGTCATATTCATTGGAATATATGCATATCATACCGTAAGACATAATCACAGTTTCAGGTCACGAACTGAACAGTTTTATTGTATTATTTATAAACGGTGTCTGAATGCGCTTCAAAAGTGTGACTTCACATCCGCGGTAATTATATGCACATTTGTTTTGCATTGGTAGTGTATCTGTGCAAAATATAGGCGACTTAAAATGTTTCCCTTGCTACACTGCGCAATCTACAAATTCCATCCTGGCAATTTGCTGTGCTCCCACCCTGTGTGTCCCGGGATTAGGTTTAGGTCACCCTACCTTACAGGGTCTCCCCTTCTAACAGATCAGGTTTCATAGAGCCAAGTGGCTGTGGCAGGCAGTGGCTAAAATGCCATCGGGGTCCGATGTATGTCATCAGATTCTGATTTGCATAAATGCATGAGGCTCCCTGGCCAACCCAACAAAACAGTGGTGTTGAAATCACTGCAGAACAAGAATGGAGCAGGAAATTAACCCATTCTGTTTTAACTCCTGCCCTGGCTGGTTTCTGCTGGATGTAGAGAGATAAAATTCACCCTGTAGTTTTGACTGTTATGTAAATGAAATGTTGTAAAATGATAAAGATCACAAAAGTATGTGAAATCTCTCCTTTTCATTTTCCCTACGTTGAGTTAAATATTGAAGCAATCTCAAGAAATTCAGATGAAATGTACTATGCGGTATAAAACAGTTTTAACTCCCTCCAAGCTGAATAATTCCAACATAGAGCGAAAGGAGGCCCCCAAAATTCCAAATCTTGCCGATTTCATTGAATTTGTGGTTCATTCAAACAGAATATTCTTTCTATTACCAAATACCACACGAGTCAGTAGGAGAACAATTATGTTATGGTGTTATCGATCTGACATTTGCCTCGGAACTGTTCTTTATCACCTGTAAAACTTGAATATCTTTTACTGAACTTGTGTCAAAAATGTACTGTTTCCATTACGCCCACTGCAACATTTTCTACTGAAAATGTGATCAGTCCACTGAAACTCAAGATGGCTGCTCCTACCATTTTGATTTCTGCATCACCTTTATAACTTAGGATATCTTCAATAGATTTGAAACAAAAATTCAATAATACACATATTTCACAACGGAATTAATTTCTTGGAAGAAAAAGACTATTCTGGTGAATTTCAACACATGTTCCTTCTCATTATTAAGCTCTTAGTTTCAGTATTATCTCTGGTTTACCCCAGAGTATTTCCTGTTTTATGTTATGTGGCATTCAACATAATAGACACCTTGTTATAACTTACAATGTTTGACTCTTGGGGGTAGCACTAATGAGATGCGAGTATGGTCACTAGTATCATACACATTCTTAATGTTACTAAATATCTTGGGAAATATTTCACAAATTTGAATCATTGGGGTAGATACTTTTTCAAAAGTGGGTCAGTCCTCTGAAATTCAGCATGGATGCCATGGGGTAGATTTTGAAGCTTCCTGCCAGGGGAAGACGTACAGTAGCGTCCTAGAAATGGTGGGGACTAAGTTACTGCTCTGTTCCTTCCATCACTGTCCTACCGCTGGGTGGCTGGACTGCATGCTTGAGTCAGGCTGTAGGCTCATTTAAAATGCAAATCTGAGTTCTATAACATGCACAGGACTCCGGTTGCCATTTTAGGGAAGTACATAGCGGAGCATGCTTCACTCATACTTCATCCAGTCTCAGCTGGCGGTCCAGCCGAAATGGCGTCCACAGGTAAGTCTGTGTTTAATTGTGTGGGCTGGGAGGAGCAGGAGTGCTCCCCGGTGCCCCGCAAAACCAGCCTGGGCTACTGCCACCCCAAGTCTCATCACCCTGCCCAAGCAGAGTCCCCTGGTTTTATCTTCTTCTGGCACAGAGCGCGGCGGGGCTGCCCAGTATTGCGGCAGCCTATTGGTAGGCTGCTGTGGGCATTCAGTATCAGGCCCGCTGCCCTGTGCTAATGAGGACCGGCCCTCAAAATGGACTGGGCCTCCCATCGGCACTATCAGGCAGCTGATCAGTGAGGTCTGACAGTCAGCCTCCCAAGAGTTAAAATCTCCTCCTGTATTGTTCTTTATTGTGTTATTCTCTGTTCCAACTAATCTTGTTTAGTGAGACTGTCATAGGCAAATAGTAATGATAAATAAAAACACAAATAAACCACCAGTTACAAAATGATTTTAAAATAAGTGTTTTGGCCATATTAGTTTTGTAATCACATCTTTAACTTGATAAATCTTTAAGGAATTTGCACCAAATTGAGCACAAAGCCCTCTGTAGCAGCCTTTCAATATAACACTGTGACAAACCTTGGCCTATAATAGTTATGAATTTCTCAGCAATAAAGCAACCATGAAGCCTCCTTTCTATATAATGTCCCTCCAGATGCAGAAATGTAGAGGCCTACTTGACAAGAGCCCACTTTGGAGTATCTACTCGAGGGGAACTGCACATTGATTGCTGGTCAGGGTGCTGAACATGAGAGGAATTTGTGAATTCTGAACATTGTCTTCAGTCTGTTTTGGCTCTAGATCCCGCATATCAGTATCAATAGATATTTGTTCAAAATAATGTTTTAAAATAGATTGGATTTATAGAGTGTGAATGATGTTTTGGGGCACGGGGGAGCGTTATTGAAAGATTACGGTTGTTATGAAGACTCAACATAAGATACAGGAAAGCGGATTAGAGATCGATGATCTGTGTGGTTGGGAATGGCCGGTGTATCTATGTCTTAATGCTTAAATTGTTACCTTTGAGGTTAACAAAAGTAATGGTTTCAATGTTCTTACATAATGTAATAAATGCTATATCTTCCTGCAGAGTTAAAACCTTGTTTCATATGATGGTAAATAACTAAAGACCCATTTTATAAATAGTGTTATACAGTACACTGTTGTTTCCTGTTTTAAATAACGGAATATATCAACAATCTATATCCATCATGTTAAAAAAAATTACTGGGCAGAATACTTTATTTTGTTTTCTTACATAGATTTATGTAACACATTACAAGTTTTCTTATTACATTCCACTGCAACAAGCCTCTGTATAGTGAGAACAGAAAATAGTTGTAATTCAACCATTAATTCCATCAAATACTACAAACATCACAAATTTATTCTTTCTCGTATACATGATGTTCTCATGCAGCTTTGTTAACATTCTATAGAAAGAAAGAATGTATATTTATATAGGGCTAGATTTTACACTTTTGTGCATATTGCCCAGAAATGGGCGTTATTTCCGGCGTGGGCGTTAAAAATGAGTTTTCAGATCGTCGGCTTCTCACCCATTCTCAAAACACCTAGTCCCCATTTTTTAAATTGAGCGTTACCGCGAGTGATATGAAATGAGCGGTAGCGTTAACTGTCTCTGACCTTCTGCCGTAAAGTGTCGCCGTCCTTAGCAACGACATGGCAACGCTCAATTCCCATGATTCAGGAGGTCAAGGGTCATCATGACGTGCAGAAGAGGAGACAGAAAGAGAGGGAGCTGAGAGGGACTGAAGGCGTGTGTTGGTGTGGTGTGTGCTTGTTTGGCTGTTGTGGGAGACACGAGGGAGATTCACCAGTAGCAAAAAGCCTACTAAACATCAAGAATATAGTTGAATCGAGTTTTTGTCCAACAAATAAGATATAACATGAAAGGGATGGTGGAGGCCCTGGAGCTTGTAGCCAGGAACACTGGTGGCAGAGGGCTCCCAGTGGTCCCGGAGCGCAGCACTGCACCCCAAGGTGCCGCACCCTCATTGCCAATCACACATAAGAGTTAGCAGCAACATATTGCTTCTGGCTCGGAGCACGTTCCCACCTCGGGACCATCCTCTCCCGCATCTGTCCAAGCAGCGGTTCGGCCGTCATCCGCCCACGCTCCCCCCCCTGCCCCTCCCCCAAGGAGCTCCTCAGCCAGGCGGCTTCAAGTCAGGAGGAGAAGGGGAAGGGGAAGGGGTAGAGGTGGGGAGGAGAAGCGGGGGAGAGGGGTGGGAAGGGTTGGTTTTTACAGAAATACTGATGATTTCAGACTAATGTTCGGTTTAAATGTTTTTTATTTAAAAAAACCTTGTAGCATATTGGTTCAGATTACACGCTGGTGATTCCTTAACATCAAAGGGTATAATGACACTTAACTTCAATCAACTTAAACTTTAACTGTCACCAAGGTGATGCCCACCATTGATGTATCACCTGCACACCCAGCAATGTGTCAGCCTTGTAAATAACATCAACATTCTTTCAAGCAAAGCGATCATTGATGAGCTCCTGATGTAAGGCTCTTGCAGCTATCATGCCACCACGGGCCCTTTCATGTGGTCTGCAGAGGGATGGGGGCATGGCTTCAGTATCAGCCTGATTGTCTGGGCTGATGTCAGCATCCGCCTCCTCATCCTCCTCTTCCTCTCTCTGGTGAGGTGGACTGTCAGACTCATCAGGCAATTCTTGTCCCCTACTGATAGCCAAGTTGTGCAGCATGGAGCACACCCCGAATTGAGCTACCTGCTCAGGATGGTATTGGAGATCGCCTCCAAAGTGGTCCAGGCATCTAAAGCTCTGCTTTAGCACTCCAATGTTTTTCTCCACGATATTGCGAGTGGCTCTGTGGCTCTCGTTGTATCACCTCTCGGCTTCAGTGTGGGTGTCACGCAGAGGGGTCATCAGCCAGGTGGCGAGGCCATATCCTTTGTCACCAAGCATCCAGCATTGACCTTGTGGCTAATTGTTAAACAAGTCAGATATAGTGCTCTCACGCAGGATGTGAGCATCATGGATGCTGCCCGGAAATTGAGCATTCACTGCCATAATAATTTGCTGGTGGTCAACAATGAGTTGGACATTCAGGGAGTGGAATTCCTTGTGGTTCTTGAAAACCTCTGCATCCTGAAAAAGCGCCCGCATCGCGATGTGCATACAGTCTATTGATCCCTGCACCTTGGGGAAGTTTGCAATTCTGGAGAATCCTAGACCCCTCTCACGCTGTGCCTCCCTGGTCATAGGGAAGCTGATCAAGTCTCTCCTGCATGCGTACAGGGCTCAGTGACCTGTCTAATGCAGCAATGTGTGGCATGCTGAAACAGTCCACAAATGTTGCCAGCTGTGGTCTGAAAAGAACCCGATGCGTAAAACGACAGTGCCACGGTGACTTTGACCTCGATGGACAGTGCAGTACTGATGGTGCTGGCAGGCTGCAGATCTCCCCTTATGAGCTGGCATACCTCAGTGATAACCTCTTTGTGGAAGTGCAGTCTCCGAAGGTGTCGTGCAAGTCAAGGTAAGACTGCTTCTCCCTGTACTTGCAGGGGGTGTAAAGTCTGGTCATCCTCATCAGTCTGGCACATCTTACATTGGGCACATAATGCTCTGGAGCATACCTTTGGTAATCTCGAGTCTGCTGCATGTAATTGGTCATCAAGCGAAGGTGAGAAAGGACAGGCCCCATTGCAATAGCTCTCTATTTTCCACAGATTGGTCACAAACAATGAATGTGCCGACGAAGACACCTATTCAATTCCAATCAGTCATAGTATGGTCAAGATGTTTGTACAGATGTTCACATCAACTCCAACGACCTCCAGAGTACATCCAACCCCCTCCCCCCCCCCACCGAGGTCAAAGCAGAGCAACCTTTTAAAGGATGTGACATGTGATGTAGAACATGGTGTCCATAACGCTGTGATTAGTTCCGGTTAGTTCCACTTTTCCTGGGCGTTTTTTTAGCTGAGCGATATTGTGGCCGATATGTGTGCGAGGTGGTGAAAGTGACGCTGGGCGATCTCATGGCCGCTAGTTTTGGTAAATATGCTCTTTACGACAAAAAAAAGTGGGCAGGCAGTATTATTGAATCTCGGCATTAAATCAGTGCGGAAATTAACTCTGGGTGATACTATGGGCGTTGATTTCGCCCATTCTGATGATTCTGCCCCAAAAAAGTGCATGGCAGTATTATTTTTTGCCGGTGTTAAGCACATGGGGAAAGTAACACTCGGCGATAAGTTTCCCAAAAATGCCCGTAAGTTTCCATTTTGTGGCTAAATGGGCGATTATATGGGCGTTATACGTCATTTCAGCGGTAAAATGGCCGCTAAGTGGGCGTTAAGCATGCAAAAAAAATGCAAAATCTAGCCCATAGTGGCTTTCATGACCTCGGGATGTCCCAAAATGCATTATATCCAATGATGTACTTTTGAAGGATAGTTACTGTTGTAATGTAGGAAACGCAACAGCCCAATTTTTCACACAGCAAGCTCCCACAAACAGCAATGTAATAATGACCAGACAATCTCATTTATTTTCATGATGCTGTCTGAGGGATAAATATTGACCAGGACACCAGGGAGAACTCCCCTGCTCTTCTTCAAAATAAGAACATAAGAACAGAAGAAATAGGAGCAGGAGTAGGCCATATGGCCCCTCGAGCCTGCTCCGCCACTTAATACGATCATGACTGATCCGATCATGGACTCAGGTCCACTTCCTTGCCCACTCTCCATAACCCCTTATTCCCTTATCGGTTAATGCTCCGCCACTTAATACGATCATGACTGATCCGATCATGGACTCAGGTCCACTTCCTTGCCCACTCTCCATAACCCCTTATTCCCTTATCGGTTAAGAAACTATCTATCTCTGTCTTAAATTTATTCAATGTCCCAGCTTCCACAGCTTTCTGAGGCAGCGAATTCCACAGATTTACAACCCTCTGAGAGAAGACATTCCTCCTCATCTCAGTTTTAAATGGGCAGCGCCTTATTCTAAGATCATGCCCCCTAGTTCTAGTCTCCCCTATCAGTGGAAACAATCTCTGCATCCACCTTGTCAAGCCCCCTCATAATCTTATACGTTTCGATAAGATCACCTCTCATTCTTCTGAATTCCAATGAGTAGAGGCCCAACCTACTCAACCTTTCCTCATAAGTCAATTCCCTCATCTCCAGATGAGTGAACCTTCTCTGATCTGCCTCCAAAGCAAGTATATCCTTTCGTAAATATGGAAACCAAAACTGTACGCAGTATTCAGGTATGGCCTCACCACTACCCTGTATAGCTGTAGCAAGACTTTCCTGCTTTTATACACCATCCCCTTTGCAATAAAGGCTAAGATTCCATTGGCTTTCCTGATCACTTGCTGTACCTGCATACTAATCTTTTGTGTTTCATGCACAAGTACCCCCAGGCCACGCCGTACTGCAGCACTTTGCAATCTTTCTGAATTTAAATAATAACTTGCTCCTTGATTTTTTTCTGCCAAACTGCATGACATCATATTTTCCAACATTATACTCCATTTGCCAAATTTTTGCCCACTCACTCAGCCTGTCTATGTCCTTTTGCAGATTTTTTGTGTCCTCCTCACACATTGCTTTTCCTCCCATCTTTGTATCGTCAGCAAACTTGGCTACGTTACACTTGGTCCCTTCTTCCAAGTCGTT